>NC_066866.1:29054266-29083078 GCF_025177605.1 Cucumis melo | reverse complement strand
ATATTGCCGAGGTTCAAAGCATATTGAACCGCTTCCAATCCAAATTCCAAACACCAACACAAAGGCTCGACTGAAAGGAGAGGCGAAGGCTTCAAAGAATGATCGACGAGACTGAAAGGCGCAATTCAATATGCGATTGATACATCAGCTTTTTTTCGATAGCTACCCCGCCGACTCTATCTTTTTGAGAATCAGCTTTCCCGGAGCGTAGCTACTTAATCAGCTCTTGAAACTTCATGGAGCGTAGCGACTCAGATCGCTAGCCTAAATCTCTACTTTCCCGGAGCGTAGCTACTTAATCTGCTTGCTTGGAACTCTATCTTTTTTGATCTGCTTGGAGCGAGACCGCGAACTGAATCATACTTCAAGGAGAGCCCGCAAATTGCGCCTTCTACGCGTCCAAGTAATTCATAAGAAGCCAGAAGAGGTCAGACTCCGTCTCTCTTATTTATGGCGTCTGAACGGGTGAAAGAGAGAGAAGAACTTCCGAAAGAGGTCTCGCAACCGGTACGTGGTAGTTTAATGCATAGCTGCTGAATACCTATCATACTTGTCCGGCTTTTCATTGTCGGCCATATCGATCTGGCTGCTGGGGCTTCGCCCTTCAATATTGGAAGCGGAGCGGTGGTGGTTCGGGGGGGCTTCGCCCGCGGAGAAGTGGGATCCAGGAGCGTAGCCTAGCCTTTAAAGAAGGACTTTCTCCCGCGTAGCGACTCTATCTTTTTGAGATAGCTACCCCGGAGCGGAGGCAGAGCCGTAGCGTAGCCTTCTTCACTTGCGCTCCTTAACCTCAAACCTTGTTCATTGACTCCTTCTTAGTCTCGGTCCTCTCCCCCCTATCGTCGGCGAGCCGCTTTCGCTCCTTCGCACCTTGACTTTATTCAATGAGCTTTGAGCCTTCGCAATATTCTTTGCGCCTCCCGTCCGACCTGTCTTATGGAACCTTCGGACCTGTCTTATGGCACAAAAGGAAAGAAAAGAAAAAGAAGAATGAAACTCATTAACGAGAATGAAAGAATAATTATTCTTGAATAACCTTGTTTTTACGGAGCGGAATCCAGAATAGACCTCTCTTTATCCGGACCAGAAACTAGAACTCTCATCAAAGTCTGTGAATTTTCTTTGATAGGCTTTCTTCTTTCATTGCGTTTTCCCGTCTTTTTTCTTGCATTTTCTTCCTTTTTCTCATCTTTCTATTTAACGATAATAGAGTTCAAAATCAGGCATTTGACTTGAAAAGTTGCTACTTTATAGGCCCAAAACCTAGCTTTTTTCTTCATTTGAGCTAAGAAAAAGAAGAAATTGCATATGTCAAAAATCAGTCAAAAAAGATCTTTTCTCGGTCCGAAGTTAAGCTACTCCAGATGAGTCTGAAATCCATATTCATCTTCAAGGAGAGGGTCAAAGCCCTCAATCAACTCGAGTGAGGTTAGGAAGGAGAGGTTCAAAGCCCTCAATAATAAGAAGGGACTGTTCAGGCTCAAAGAATTTGAGTGAAGGAGTGCAACTCAGAAATTCTCCTTGTTGTTGACGCCGTCCGAAGGATCTGATTTATGGAACTCAATCCTTTCTTGAGAAGTCGTTAATTCAATAATCTCTTGAACTAAGGAAGAGGTTCTCGTTGAAGACGAACTTGAAGATGAATCACCAAACCCCATCCCCATTTGGAAGGGTCCTAAGTCGCGAGAACTCTTTCTCCTAAACGCACTGAAAGACCAAAGCACCCTACTTTTTATGTGCAAATTCACGGGTTTCTTCTGTCTGGTCTTAGGCTCCCTTTTTCTGTGACTGGGAAAGCCCTCTGCCTCCAAAGGAAAAAATCTCTCCCATCTGGTATTGCCTCACTTTCGGTTCGTACTCTTTCTTATGTGTTCTCCATCGGGCTAGCGCTTGAACTAAATTAAATAGGTCTTGTGCGGAAGAGTTGGGAAGGAGTGTAAGAGGGCGAGGTGCCCGTCGTCCAGCCCTTGATCCTGAAGTAGCGCAGTGGCTTATTATAGATCTGCCTTCTTACTTACCTGAAGTAGCGCAGTGGCTTATTATAGATCTGCCCTTCTTACTTAATGAAAAGCCTTAAAAAAGCAAAGGCTTATGTTCCGTCCTTTTGACTCCTTCATTCCTTGCCCTAGGTCTCCACCCTGTATTTCAAGAATCATTCAAAGGGCTTCAACCAGAAAGAAGATGAATGAACTTAGTGGGTCCAGCGCTCACCTTGCCCCATGACCCTAGCCAGAGCCAGTCGTCCGTCTTGCTGGTCTCGCTTTCCTTCCTTGGCTTCCAGGCTCCGGAGGAGATTCTTTGCCGTAGGGGGTCCTTCGGACCGGCACAAGTGAATAAGAGAGAGAGTATCATTCTCCCACGTAGCGGTCTTCTCTCATTCTTGTATTATATTCTTTCTTTCGAGGTGGTGAAGGTGCCAATGCTTTATCATAAAGTGGGGTAAGTCAGAAAGAGCCCCGAGGATTCTCCTCAGCCTAATTGGGGGACACCTCCGTCTAAAGGCACCTGGTGGGGCACCCCTTTCAGTTGATGAGGTTCCTGCAGTGGCTGTGGTTGTCCCAGTTCTTCTTTAATTGGCTGTTGTTGCCCACTCCACGGTGCGAAAGCTAGATCTTGGAAGTAGCTTTGATTCTTGAAAAGCCATTATGAGCAAGGAGAAAAGAAGAAAGCCGTCAGTAGGATGAACTCTAAGGATGAAATAGACTAATCTACCCACGTAGCGGTACAAGAAAGCGCCCGTACAATGGGGGACTCCCAAAAGAGGAAGCGGATGACGAACTTTCAGGGGAAGGAAGGGAAGGCCCCAATCACGGGTCGGTCGGCATGGCATCGGTTGGTGGCAGAACCTGAGCCACCCCTTGAGTCAAATGATCAGTTTCATAGGTCCCAGTTGAGTAAACCGAGGATAGAAGCTTCTCGACCAGAGAGGATAGAAGTGAGATTCTTTCTTTCGGGAGAGGCAGGCTGCAGAGTAGACGAGGGGGAAGGAGTGCAACTGCGAGACCAGACGGAGAGTAAGCGGCCGTTCATTAGTAGGCAGAAAGGTATGAATTCCACCGAGCCAGCCGTAGCCGGTAAGGCAGAGGAAGCCCACGTAGCGGTTTCGGAAGATGCTGAGTCAGCTCTTTCGGCTGTAGCTGTGGCCATTCTTCTTGCTGTGAAAATATGGTAAATAAGAGTGAGAATCGATAACTCGGAATTCTCTCTTCAGTCAGCTCTTTTTTGAGATCTTTCATGAATAAGAAGAATAGGAAGCGAAGCAGCCCGGGCGGGACCCGTCCGCGAGACCAGACCAGATTTAGTTCCTTCAATTGGAAGAAATCTCAGACCAAAGGGAAGAAAGCCCCCATATAGGGGCCGGGCTCTTGCCACTGAGTTGGGAGTAGAAAGAGGAGAGGATGCAGAAAGCTGCGAGACGAGCAGAGGTTATGGAATAGCTCGACCCACTACGCGGGTGTAGAGGTTAGAATAAGGAAAACAGAGTTGTATCAGTTGAGCGAGAGGAGATAGGAAAGACCCACGGGAGAGGATGCAGAAGTTGCTTTTGAAGTTCTTGTTGATACAGGTAGACGCCGTCTAAGAATAAGTGGAAGACTTCCCTATCCATAGGGTTATGAGCTAAGAAGAAGAAGAAGGGGAGGATACAGAACTCGGAAGCAAGGGAAAAGACAGATCCATCCGCCTCGCTGGTTAGAATATGCTTTCCCGAGGTGAACGAGGGGCAGGGGGAATAAGGAGAGGTTCCCGATCTTGAAGGCAGAGGTCTCAGTTAAGATAGCATCTCAAAGGTAGACGGATCGAGAACAAGAAGGAGCCATAGCGGGAGGGGGCCCCCCTTATTCATTCTCAGCAGCTAAACCTATGATATTAGGCTATCCTGTCAAGGTGCGAAGATTATAGACGAGAAGGATCGGTGCTCAGCAGCTAAACTGATTTAATTAAACTAGCACGGACCGGTTCAAAGAATATTGACAGTAGCAGAAGAGTCCGCGCGACCCCTATCCCTTTCTTCAGTTTATGTTCTTGTGGCTGCAGAGCCTGCTGTCGATCTTTTAGCCTCACCCGATTTACCGCGTAGTGGGTTATGAAAGCCAAAGAGTGATCCCACCGATTTGGATTGGATGGTGCTTGCGTAACCTGCGTTGTCGGAAGTGAAATCACTACTCAAGAGGTAATGGCAAGAATAATTCAATGCTCTTTAATCCGAGGGTTTGTCCAGTTCATCCTCCTTCCATTCCAGTCCCACTCGAGAAGCTGCTGTGCTCCGACCTGCGCGCACCCTTTCTTGTTTTCAGTCTTTTTGACCCCTCCTCCCCCACTCCGTAAGAGTAGTCTTATTCTATATAAAGCAATTAAGCGGGAGCTTCGCATACGATACATTTGTTTTGGATAATCTTTACTACCTACGGCACTACATCTGACTCCTCCGGATTATTTAGTCCTTCGGACGGTCCTCTTGACTCCTATGTCGATCGATTTGCGCTCCTTTCTCAGCCATAGTCAATCATAAAAGCGAAGCGACTCTTGTTATTATATGGACAGTCCTTCGGACGGAGGACTATTCATTGCCGTAGGTTTAGTAGGTCGTTTTCGTCATCATCAAGACCTAGGCTTTCTCTTTCGGATCTCTGAATTCATGTCTTAAGCAATGAATCAATGAGAATAAAGTCAAAGACTGATCGGCCTTTTCTCGGTTCTTGCTAAATGTGAGTTTTTAGAAGATTGATATTTAAGGAAAATAGAGAAAAAATGAAAGATTTTTCATGAAAAGTTGCTGCAAAGTGGTTTGCTCTCCTTATCAGTCGAGCCCTTGCAAATTCTGAATTTTAGCTAAGAAATCAGAAGAGAATCTTTATCATATGGATTTCGTGAAGGGCTCCTTCACATTAGCAGAATCAGTCTTTATGAAATTTCAAATTCTTTGAACCTCTCCTTCCTAACCTCAGTCGAGTTCAACTCAACTCCTACTCCGCCTCCCCTTATCAATGAGCTTCTCAATCTCCTTCTCCGCCTCTTGCTTTCTTCTTTGCTTGACTTCTAGACATTAGCAAGAAAGAAGTTGATCCTATCAATCTCGATTCAAAAAAGCAACTACATCATTTCCCTACTACCGGCTTTCAAGCATTGAACGAAGGATTCCTGCCCTCGGACCGCCAAAAGCAAAATGAAGAAAGAAGAAAATGGTGACGATCCTCAATTCAAAGCCCTTGGTCCGCTTCAGCTGCCTGACTGAATTCAGGCTTTGAAATTGGAAGACGACTTGGTTATCTCAGAGAAAGGTAGCAGTTAGGCTAATGGAACTAAAGAAGAAGCTGCCGTCCTTCAAGATAATAGGCCCCGAAAGGAAACTTATCTACTCCAATGCTTCGCTTGAAGCTCAACTTGACGTAAACCTTCGGTGCGGTAGACTGAAGACCAACTCTCCCAACTCAGCAGAAAGGGATCCCTTCAGGGGACATTGACTAAATCAGCTTTCCTCTTGAAGTTAGACAGCCGCCCCCCCTACTCAATCTAACTCAGAGAGTGCTGCTTTCTATGAACTTCACTCTACGGATGACTTCTTTTAGAACCTCGGAGAGCGGCTGATAACCTAAAGAGAGACTGAAAGATCTCTTTCTTCTTCAGTTACCCGTTACGTGGGTTACCCTAGACTGATTTCTAGCTTTGTTCGCGCGTACGATTGATGGATCAAGGTAAAGCTCAAGCTGATCTAAGCAACTTCTCTGTCTACTAAAAAAGGATTTCTCCTTCGAATGAGAACTAAGAACTTCTGTGTCAACAACTACTGCTACGGGTCTTCAACTGCAGAGATACTGATTCTAGGTCGAGTTCTTCCCTCCTCCGCCTTCTATTCTATCCTTTCCATTGTCCCTCTTTTCAATGAGTTAGTTCGGGAACCGAGTTCTCTTTCCTATTATGTCCGGAATAAGGAAAGACCAAGGATAGGCAGCTTTCTTCATTCTGAGTGATTGCCCGGCGTCCTGGTCAAGCAGCATTTATCATCAGAGTAGATATGAAAAGAGAATAGCTTTCCAGTTTGCATGTCTTAAGCTGATAGCCTCTCCTTTTCTACTCTTTTTCCACGTTCAAAGAAAATGGAAACCCTCCTCTTGAGTCTGATTTGCGCTCCCGTCCGAAGGACTTGTTAATTCCACTCACCTTGGATAGGCAAACCGTACTTATTTTAGGTTACTTCTTGGACTGAAGATTCCATATTCACTTTATTCCTTTTCTTCCAATCCAAATAGTAGGTTCAGAAAAGATAATTCATAAGTAGTTGATAAAGCGATTCTGATCTTTCATACTCTTATCCTCTTTCACGCTAAGAAAAAAGCCTAGGAGAAGGACGTAGGAGGATGAATGGCTTTCCTTCCAAACCTCAAATAAAGAGGAAAGCCTAGCTTCGCTTCCCTCCGGAGGTGATAATATGGACAGTCCTTCGGACTTCGGACCACTAAATCTCCTTCATTCCATACTCAGATTTTTCGTCCATTTGCGCTCCCCCACTCCTATTCAGTCGTTTCCGCTTCGCGCGTCCTCCTGACTCGTTCTCTCTTCTCAGGCTTAGTGGAATAAGAAACTCGTCCTCCGTAGTTTCTGCTCCGCGCCTTTAGTAGGTCTTTGTCTCTTAGAAATAGCAAAGTTTGAAAGGTGTTGATGATGACGAAGACTATCAAAAACATTAGTATCCGTCCGGTCCGGAGGCGAAATCTAATATGAGTTGTACTTCAAACCTTGCCGTAGGTCGCCGTAGGTTTCTCTTAGCATTCCTTGCCGTAGGCCGCCGTAGGTTGCCGTAGGAATATAGCCTACTTACTAGACCGGCCATGGAATGGAGTCTTTCGTCAAGAGTATGAATATTCGGAATAAAAGAGACTAAACCACTTTCTATTATTTGCTAATGAAATTCATATCGAACCAAGGACCTTGTCCCTATCTTTTCGGAAGCCTCAATCGGAAGGAATCCGGGAAAGTGGAATAAGCAGTCTCGGCTGGGGAAGACTTTCTTGAGGAAGTTGCGGGGCATCAAGGGAAAGTTCACTTTCGGCATGAGACCGTAGGAGAACCCTCAGCTTAGATTGACCGCGTAGTGGGATTGAGTACCGCTATCACTTTCAGTCTCCCCATAGGATCTCATATGCTTTCCTCTAAGATCCAGCAGTCTCGAAAGGGAATCCCGTACACACGAGGGGAGAGGTCTTATGATCCGCAGAACTCTGCTTTTTCGGTTCTGACTATTATGTCTTTCTCTCTCGGGCTAGCAAAAAAGCTTGAACTAAAGAGCAAGGGTCCCCAGTTAGGCTCTTGTGCGGAAGAGTCGGGGAAGGGAACCGCTTTCCAGAGTGAACGAGGGGAAGGCCTTATGGAATTGCACACTCATATGGAAGCCGGAGAAGAGTCTAATCCGTCTCAATCGGGTTCACTCTAGCCGCTCTCAAGGAGAGGGATGAAATAGCTCGACTGAAAGGAGAGGGATGAAATAGCTCGACTGAAAGGAGAGGGATGAAATAGCTCGACTGAAAGGAGAGGGATGAAATAGCTCGACTGAAAGGAGAGGGATCTTCTATCCACTATGCCAGGATCGACCACGCGAGTTCTTGATGCTGAGGAAAACTCTTCTGAATATCGTATTAGAACTCCCACTAATAAATGCTTGCAGAAGCAAGGGCAATCAATGAACAAGGGGAAAGGGTGCGGTATTCTCTCTTTCGTTCAGAGGTGATACCACCAGAGGGGATAGAATGGGATCGACCCTTTACCCTTTTTCCCATTCCCAGAAGTCTCGACTGACTAACCGAAATCAGTAGTTCATAGCTTTTTCGACAAAACCATTTGGTGAGGGAACATGCTCCTTGGCGCAAAGACTGAGGAGGTGGTCAGGTCGAGCAGCCGAACGGAGATCCTTCGCGTATCCCTCTCTTTTTAGCTATCCTCCAGGCCTAGCCCGTCTCTCTTTTCTATCCACTTTTTCTTACGAACTGAAAGCTACTTTTCCACTTTCATCGATAGATAGTCGGACTGATTTATGGAACTTGAACTTTCCTTGGACTTACCCACCGATTTGGATCTTGGAGTGCTTAGCTTAATGAAAGGCCTGTCTTGTCTTCAGTTCTTTTTCAGAAATCACTAGGGTACGGCAAGGAATGCTAAGAGAAAGAAGAAAGACAACTCAAGAGGCGGAAAGAATTTGCGAAAGAGAGAGGATCAAAGAATGATCTCAGGACTCAGCTTCTTTAGACTCCTAACGGAGAGGTCCAGATGACTTGTTTATTTATCCATATTGTCTTGTAGTGCCGTAGGTTTAGAAGACTATCAAAAGACCGGAGGCAAGGGTCAAAGAATGATCGAAGGAGTTGACGGACGTATGCGAAGCCAAGCTTAAACTGGACTCCTTCTCCGGAGAGCGCAAATCTGACTCGTCCTACGTAGCTTAATTATTCCTCCATGAAATCCTTTAAGTAGGTCTTCCTTTAAGTAGGCCGCCGTAGGTTGCCGTAGGTTGAGGCGCAAAGAATTTGCGCGCTTTGATGAAACTCTTTGTGCTCGGTCTGCCTTATGCTTTTTCAGTGAAAGAGGCTCAAAGAATTTGAGTTGATAAGGAGCCCGTCTCGGATTGAGATCAGTAAATTCCATCCAGCCTTTGATGAGGCAAGGAAATCCTATGCTGTACACCTTGGGATTGTAGTTCAATTGGTCAGAGCACCGCCCTGTCAAGGCGGAAGCTGCGGGTTCGAGCCCCGTCAGTCCCGACAAAAATCCAATCGTCAAAATCCTGCCCAAAAGACCGGGACCAGATGATCAGTTTAGTGATCCCACCTATTTTGATGGTGGGCGGCCTGTCTTGTCTTCAGTTCTTTTTCAGAAATCACTAGGGTACGGGTAATAAATAGGGCGAGCATAGAAAGACCCCCGCCTTCTGCATTCTTCAAAGGGCGGACACTGCTACTTATTAAAGCACAGCAACTGCACGACCTATCAACGGATGAAACTGGTCTCTCACAGGGGAAGAAACCTGTCTCCCCTCTGGTCAGATTCAGATCTGACGGGCGCCGCCTACCTAGCTGCCCTCCGCGACTGAGACTGAATTTTCGACTCCTTCTCTCAATATTCTTTGAGCCTTCTCCACGAGGAGAAAAGACTGATTCGGGCCCGACCCAAATATGATCACCCCGATCCGCCTTCGTGAGGCCTCTCTTTCGATGGATAGTCTTTTCTTTCCCTTTCGTCGATTTCAGCTTCATTGACGTTCTGACCTCGTCTACCCCGAACCGATCCTATGTCTCATTCTTCCCCCATGCCCGGTATTTGACTATCTCGATCGCCTGGAATCATCCCAAGAGTCAAATCGACATCGAAGGCTTTCTTACAAGACATCTGGAGTAGCTTAATCTTAGCTCCTGGAAAGAGCAGAAAGGGAATGATGAAACTTCCTCTTCGTCCCTACCCTTTCCTTCGCCCCCTTTGGTGAGTATAGTGGAAAAGAGCTCCGAATCGTCTGATAAGTCACTTTGAAGCGTAATATTCCATCCTTGAGTCCTTCGGACGGCGTCTGATAAATGCGCTTCGCTTCTAAGCCTTTTTTTAGTCTTTTCTTCCAAGATCACCCACGGAGGGGTTCGGACTAGGAGTCTGATTCCTTTATCTTCGCTTCTAGCCTTTTCTTCCTTTTAGTCAGTATTTTTGAGGTTCACGCTTCGCTAGGCTTGATCTTTCTCAGAATGCACTTCAGACGAGTCAATGAAAAGTTCAAAAAGGAAAAGTTGCGTTGGACTATTTAGTCCTTCGAATATGAATTCATCCTCTGGACCAAGCTTTTTTGACCTTTTTTAGTAGTCCTCACCGCGTAGTGGGTGATCTTGAAAGGTAGGCTTTTCTTCTTCTTCTTCCTTTAATAGCTCAATCTTAGACTTTGATTAGATTATTCTAATAGTTGAAAAAAGACGGATTTTTGGCTCAACCCTATATCTTGCTGCATTATTCTATTCGCCAAAAGTTCAAAATGACTATTGGATTTCCCTACTTAAAGAAAATCAATGAACGAGTCAAGAGGCAATTATAAGGGGTCCTCAATTCAGAAGTCCCATGAAATTACTAAAAGACTAGTCCTTCTCAATATTCTTTGAGCCTTGTCGAGCTTCTCTTTCTCAACTCCTCTCCTTATCAGTCGAGCCGCTTTCGCTCCTCGCAAATTCTTTCGGCCTCAGTAGCTTAATTATTCAATCTACCATATTCACTGATATCCATATTAGCTTGATTTATCTGAAACTTCCTGAATTTCCTAGTTGTTGGAACTGATTTATGGAAGTCTTTCTTAGCTTAGGAAATGACTGAACTTTCTTCCATTTTGATATCGCTTCCCAACCGAATAAGGCGAGGCTCGACTGAAAGGAGAGTGAGAGCTTCTCGAAACTAAGCTACTTCTTCCTTAAGGTCTGCGAATATTGAACTAGAAATTCTCTCATAGTGAGAGTTTGAAAAAGTTTGGTCCGAACTGCTACGAGAGGGAAGGTCCCGAGGTACTATCTTCTTAGTAGTAGACGTAGTATCTCATTGGACAACCAGTCTCGTATCGTATGGATTTCAGTGGAGCGACTTACCGGATCTTTGGGATAATCTTCTCTCTTCAATTTCTCGGGAGTGCAAACTCTTTGATAATGATATTAGACTCAAAGGAAAGCCGTAAGATCGACTTTTCTTCCTATTCCCATGCTTATTCATTCTGAATCAGTCGGTACGCCTAATGTGTTCGAGATGGAATGTCTTAGGTTAGAGCCTAGGCCCTAATTCAGTTCAATCAGGCTTGGTGCCCCCATATCCTCTACCGCTACGTGGGGGGTCGACTCCTTCCTCTACCCTAGCCTTGTTCATTGACTTTTCTTAAGGGGCGGTCAAATGAACGTCAAAGAACCCATTGCTTAGGCAGAATGCGCAAAAGTCAGTCACCCCTAGGCGAGAAGGAAGTTTGGTTCCAATTACGTCTTTTATCTTTCATAACAATAGTAGCGAAAATCATATGAATTCAAGGGCAAAAGAAAGGATTAACGATTAGATGTCCCATCCCTTTCCACTCCTCCCGTAGGTCCGCTCTACCTGCTCGAAGGGAAGTCTGACGGATAGGTTCCTTGAAGTATCTCTTTTCCGCTCTCCTCTCCATTTTTTCTTGATACGGGGGAAAGAGAAAGGGCCCGATCCCAACCTTCAGTGACTTCTATCCCGATTCCTTACCGCTACGTGGGATTAGAAAGGAGAAAAGAAGAAAGCCTATCTCCAACTCACTCTTTTCTTCTTCTTCTCTGATCTTAGAAAAGCAACTTCTTCTTAGCCTTAGACTGATATCTTATTTCATAACAGAAAAGAGAGAGAAGAAGAGGCGGAGTAAGGAGTTTCATTCTTCATTGATTCATCAGTCGAGACAGAAAGCATAGGATCGAAAAGGAAATATAGAGTTGACGAGGGAGCGCACAAGGAATTTCATAAGTAGGGGCGCGGACGAGGTGTGAATAGACCAATAAGGATAGGGGCCTGCTCGATTGACTTGGGTCTCCATCCGTCATATTATAGGTATGAAGTTGCCTAAGTTTACTCTACATCCTTATGAGGTCATTGTATTTTCCATCTGAATAGCACTAAAGGATCGGAAGAAAGAAGACCCCGGTCGGACTTGACCTTTCGGTCTGAATATCTTATTAGTTGAGGGATGAGGCGCAAAGATGGCAGGGGATACTATTCTTTTTCCTCTTTCCCTGCCCCCGTCCCGGCCCGGAAGTTAGCTTCTGGCGAGACGACCGCTTGGACTTGGAAGCAAGCTAGAGCTACCTTGAATCAATCAATGAATGAAAAGAAAGCGCTTACGAATAGAAAGAGAGGACAGGTTGGGAGTGGGAATTAAAACTACCCCCGGACCGGTATTTCATTCTATTCATTACTGTGCTCAAAGATAGGACGGGAAGACCGGCCGAGTCTCATTCATTCATTAGCCTTATTCCTTTCCAGGCAGACAACTAGTTCCCGATGGATCGATCACGAAAAGCATTAGTATCGGCAAGAGAAAAGGATCTCTTCCTGCGGAGAAAGCCCACGGTTTTTGATGATCAACTATGAAAAAAGAATAAGAGAGCGCTCGGTTGAAGGATCTACAGTTTCAGCTCTAGCTTTAGTTCCTCAATCGGATCTCGCAGGTCATCTCCAAGCTAGAACTAGCTTCAGTGGAATAAAGAAGGACTGAGGACGTCCTGGAGGAGTATATAGGTCGGTAGGGTCGATATGGAGTTGACGATGTTGCGGATGAGTATGATCTCTTCTTTGAATATGTATGCTCCACCTCTGCTTTACCGTATCGGAAAAGATAAGAGAAAAGGCCTGAAGCTCAAAAGAAAGAAAGAAGGGTGAGAGAAAGAGAGGAATCAGAATGACAGATGCCATGTCTTAAGCAAGGAAATTTCTTTGTGCGCTCGTCTAAAGCGACCTCTAAGAATCAGTCTGATATCGCTGAATTTCTTCTTTATGCTATTCTTCTATTTTCGTAGTCTGATCTTTCCTTCTCTGGAATTCACTGAAGAAAAAGTGAAAGAAAAGAATCCCTATCAGTTCTTGATTTTCCTTCTTTGTGTGACGGCTTATAAGAAGAAGACAAGTCCCCACGTCTTTGATTTGAGTCGCTCCGCTTCGCGCCTTCGGAGGCTACGTGGGCTGATCATTCAAGGGATAATACCCGCCGATCCAGAGTGAAAGAAGAGATACTGGATATGGTCCCGCTGCTCCTAACTCAGTCAACTGGGTCCCGCCCGTAGCCTTCCAACCATTGGGAGACTTTTCCAGGCTAGTTTAGTTTCCCCTAAGAGAGTGGGAATTATCCTCCTGTGGTAATCCCATGAAATGGAAGAAGGGGACAATCTATCCAGCGGGGCTTCGTGCAAGGCCAAGAAGTCACTTTCAGCTGTCAGACCTTCTTAGCTAGACTGAGACTGCTGATATATGGACGGAGTGGCGAGCTCTCGCTGATCTCTACGCGGATCTCCTCGATGGTTTCTGCATGGAGGGCGGCTTGTCGGTCAATCCTTTGTCAGTCGCTTAGCTTCCCAACCATTGAACCGAAGAACCCGGTGATTCCTCTTCCATCAATCAAGAGCTCCCTCCCTTTCCACGGGGAAACTGACCACATGATCGGCAATGGGCATAGACCCGAAAATCAGATTCACTCCTTCTTCAGCCCTCACTTAGACCCCACTACACGGGAGAGGAAGGAATTGACATCGAAAGAAAGTGTGAAACTGCTTTCACTGCAACTCAATAGCTGTTGCTAGCTTAAAGTGACCCAAGAAAAGATAACAGAAACTATATGTCAAGGAGCTAGCCTGGAACAAAACAAAACTAGAAGTCAGGGCACCCCCCAGGGGCTGGAAGAGAACTACCAATGGATTTAGCAAACTAGCACTCGCTGGTGAAATAGTCCTCCAAAGCAGCAGCCTACTTTAGGAATCCCCAAAAGCATATCAAAAATGGCGGTCCTGTAACCAGGCTTGAAGAGTAACGGGCTTGTGCTTACTTTTATTGAATCACTGGCTCCGCAAGTCAAGAATTGGCCAAGACTGGATCTCAACCCGAAGGGGAAATCTCTTCCTTTTTTCTTGCTGGAGAAGACTTTGAAACTACAGACTTGGGAAGTCTTCCTGCTCCTGCTTTTTTGACCTTGGATTGGAAAGGGCTGGAGGGGAGCTCCTATACTATGGGGAAGGCCAAAGCTATTTACTGAAAGTCTCCTTTTGAAGCGAAGCACTAGGAATGATATCCGAAGCCAAGAACAAAACTGGGAAAAGGAAAATAATGGTATATAAGACAGAAAGTATATAAGAGCTTTACCAGGGGACCCCGTTTAAGCACTTGCTTGACTTTGGGACGCCCTCCTTGAACTGAGAAAGTACTCTTTCTATTTCTCCACCTTATCCAAGCAGATCAGAAGGTAGGGCAGGAGAAGGCAGAACCAACTCAAACTCACGGGAGTACGGCAACTCCTTAGATCGTATGGAAGGGGAGGAATGAGAACAATAGCTCTTTACCCTGCTGTCTGGTGGGGAACTTTCACTGGCATTCACTATGGCCGGGCACTCCCAATTGTTGGCCTTAGTACTCGAAACTAGTTCGCAGGCTTGAGAAGATGGTGAAACTAGCTATTCTAGATACAGGTAATCTCTAAAGGGGGGAAGAAAAAATGACTGCGCTTGCCCTGGCCTGAGAGATTGAAAAACTCCTACTGGGTCTGCAACTCGCTCGAATGCGGAAGGAATTTTCAGATCCCTGCCTTTGTTTTGTCTCCCTTGATCTGTCAATGACTTGAGACTGGAGAGCTCACTTCACTTTCTGGCAGTCACTTCGGATATACCTTTTGTCTTTGCCTTACCCATTGTAAAGGATACTGGCTAGCTTGAAAAGAGTGCTAGCGAACCTGCTTTTGACCTAGAAGCAGCTATATTTTCATACCCCGCTGACTTCAGATTCAGATTGGCTGGAGGTTCAGACCTTAGCATTGGCTTACAAGGACTCCTCTCTCAAAAGAAAGGGTACTGGCAGTAGACAAATTACCTACTGGTAAAGTCAAGGGAGGACCAGAGCAGCCACATAGGGCAGTTTGACATCGATTGCGGGTAAAGACAGATAGTCAGACCTACCAATCTAGTTAATAAGGACCCCCCTCCGAAAGACAGCTTCACAAGTCAGTTCCCCTGGCTCGGGCTATCTCAGGAAAGAGTTGGGAGCACATTCTTTCTTTGAACATTGAGAAAGGAGCGTAGCCACCGCTGAATCGGATTCTATTGTTGGTGCTGGCAGAGGTTCAAACTAGCTATGCACTAAAGAAGCCCTAACCTAACCCCTATAGTCAGAGTAGTGAAGCAAGCGAACTGAACCAACTAACCTAGATCTTCACTCCCTGGAAATGAATAGCTGACTGAAGCAGGCATAGATAGCATAGGCATTTCTATCCAGTACTCCTTTCTTTCCATCGATCCTTCTTTCAATGCTCTGATATGAGTTGAGTTTCGAGTAGTCGATGATTCGTCACAGGTAGGTCAATATTCTCCTACCTTTTCTTTGTTCTTTCTTCTATGTCAACTCAATGAACAAGGGCTTGATCTTATTCTTTCAATGTAAATGCTTCGGGTTCTACTAGACACAGAGCGAGATGTTCAGCTATCCCTAACACACTACACCAAGCGAACCATCGTTGACCGAACCGTCTAACCTAGCTAGATCTGAGCTACCTGGATCCCTTTGTCAGTAAGTAATTGAGGAAGAGTTACCTGGATTGAGACAGTCTGAAGGATTAGTACCCCCTCGGTCCAATTCCAGCTGTTCTTGCTCTCTCAGGACTTCCTAGGTCAATTTCATCGAGTAAAGAAATTCTCACACATAGTCAACCCAATACTTGACTATAAAGTCTTAGCTAAGTGCCTTCTTTTTATCTCGCTACAAGTTCTAGTATGCTCTTACGTCTTTCACCCTGTCTTTTAGACTAGCTTAGCTCCAGTAGCAGTGGTTGGGAATCTGATATTCCCCTATCCCAGGAGTTTAGGCTTAATAGAATCCAGCCCTCAATCCGCTTATGAGAACTGAACTTCACGATTGGACGGCTAAGCTAAGCACCAACTTCCGCAAGGACTGCCCCTGAAGGATAGGACATTCTTTCTCTTACCAAGAGCAATTAAACTACCACGGACCGGTCAGAGATTCAGACTGTGAACCTGACGATTTAGCTATCTCTTTGAATCACCCTTCTTGTTGGTACAAGTATGTAATAAAATAAGCTCTTCGCTACTTATAAGACTTTTTTGACTATATGTTGATTGAAGACATCTCTTCAGATCTTTCTACAACGAGGGAATAGGGAAACTGCTATTTCGCTAGATATCAGAAAGAGGGAAAGAGAGGTAGCATAATTTCAGTCACCCGGGAGGAATAAGAGCTATTCTGCTTAGCAGCGTCAGAGGGGCGGTTAAGCAATATCCGATTTAGTGGGAGACGTCCCCATGAGGCGGAGGAAGACTGTTTTGCTAATTTCTTATATAAAGCGGGGCTCCTAATCTTTTTTTATACCAGGTATTCATGAAATCCTACGATTACCAAGAGTCTCATTCAGTGCTTTCGGACTGAGTCCTTCAATTACTCGCGGGCTTGCTCACAGGTTGGGTTGGTGAAACTTCCAACTCATGAAAAGGAAAGTGAAAGCCCGATTAGTAGCTTTTGAGAGAAGTGGTGACAGGCTTGTGATCTAGCCCGATCCCTAATGGGGAAAGTAGAGCTAAAGCAAATCTTTTGAGGAAGATAGCACATCAATCCTTTGTACCGATGGGGACAGCTGGGATATAGACCTCGTAGCTGGTGGGAGGGAAAAGGCCCTATTCAGAGGAAGAAGGGGAGACAGCCGATCGAGTCACCAGGCAAGAGATTCTAGCAGCTTACCCCTTTCATACCCCACTTAGAGGAAAGGAGAATCAATTCTTCAACTCAATGAACAAGGGCTTGATCTTAGCTTTCTTTTTCTTTGAGCGAAGTGGTGGCTCAGTCACTGGAGGATGTCAAAATGCACTAAAGGGTGGTCGCTTTCCAAGGACCAATCCTGAAATTCAAGTCAAGCTCGGTCCCCTCAAGCTAAAGGGGAGAATGTACTTCACCCCCAAGTCTTCCATTTCGGCTATCCCTATTCTCAATTTCCTTTTCCTCTTCCCATTCTGATATCAAGTCTTATGTATCAAAATGGAATGATAGATGGCACTCCGCTCGCTAGATCGGGGGCTCGCTTACACGCGTATTCCAGACTTGAACTAGAGGACTGACTTCGAATGAAAAAGAGTTTGAAACCGATTAGTCAAGGATCCTAAAGTAATAAAGCTACTCAAGACGAGCGTAGCGGTATTCATTCAAGCAGTAATAAAAGAAGGCATACCGAAATCAAATAGTCAAGGTCCCAATGAAACTACTCCGGACTGAAAGTATAACATCAGATTTTTGAGACTTTTTCACCATTGTTCTTGTTTCCGATCAACCGATCATCAAGTTCATGTGCTTGTTTTTGGATTTCTTTTTCATTTGGCATCCATTACCATGCGTGGTATCGTTTTGAGAGACTGATATTGGATACATCTCTTCTGTAAAACAGAGACTGATATTGGGACATCTCTGATATATTTGCTTTTTTTTTATATGAAGCAAAAATCAAGGTCCAGGTGACTTATCCACTAAATAGGCTTTGAGCCTCTCCTTGGGACTCCCGGATTTCCATACATATGTCTCAACTAGGCTAATCTCAGATTTTGCATTTTAGTCAAATCAAATAATCATCTTTGAAATTCAAATACCTTTTCATTAATAAGCACTCGGTCACGACTTATGGTGGTATTTAATTGAGTATATCTACTAACAAATATCTTTTTTCATTCGGCATCCACTACCATTACCATGCGTGGTACCAGCAGTTTCCACTTTTTCTATACAGAGGAACCTCCCGAGTGGCACCTTTTGGGGGTGCATTTTCTTCATTCAAGCAAGAGAGTGCAACAATCCTTTCCTTTGACACTGGTCCTGTAAACTCCTCGCAAATTCTTTGCGCCTTGTACAGTTTTTCTTTTCCCTTGAAGCCAGTCCAAGAGTTCAGTTCACTCGAAAGCGGCTCTTAGATATTTGCTTTGAACCGGTTCCGCCCCCACCCCTTATAGTCAGTACTGGTGAGAGGAAAAGAGCGCTTCTGCCCTTTACCCAAACAGTACAAGAATGGCAATCCACCTATTATTGGTGTGCTCCTGCCCTCAACCGACCTGATCGTCCCCAATCCGGTTGTCCTCACTAAAAAAAGATCCACAATCTCTTATCTAATTCATATGAATTTCTTATCTAATCTTCGTTTGCCTAGCTGCCCATTGCTAGAACTTCCAGCGCTAAGGGGGTTGGTGTGGTAAGGCAAGCAACTCCTCTTTCCGAAGAAGAGTGCCGAGCTATCTGAAAGTCAAGCTCTAACGGTTAGCTATAGGTCAAGTTCTCCCAGAGCTGGAGACACAGGCCGCTACTCCTTCAGAAACCGGAAATCCGCAAGGAAGGATAGGACAGAGAATAAGGACCTAAAGTTCTTTGTCGGATGAGACCGAGAACCGAAAGATGTCTATCAAAGAGCGAGAGGGACTGACTAGACCGCTGTCAACCAGCTCTGAAGGTTGCAAAGCCTTTAGAGTGCCCCTGAACGGAAGGAAGGAAAGACAGAGAGAACTTGATCCTAGCTACCGGGGAAGGGGAGAGGAGAACAGAGATAACCGTCAAACTATAGAACTGAACCTCAAACAAAGGCCCTCGGAAGAGCCTGAAGTAGAGAAACCTACAAATAACAGAATACCTGCCAAACCAAAAGCTTCACCTCGGTCAACCTTTGGAATACAGATTGTCGAGCCGCCGACAACTCCCAGGGTTCACTAAAACAGAGTGTACTCCGCGAAAGACTATTTAGTGACCTGTCGAGCTAATCCGACACCAAGTGGGCCGCACCTCTGAGGACTCAATATGAAAAAAATCTTCCTCCCAGTCGCAGAAACTCTTTTCAGAAAAAGGCTTTCCCACTTATTGCTCACAACAGGATAAGGGAAACCTCCACTGCAACTACCATCGTTAGGGGCTTAGCTGACAACAGGAACTGCGGATATATCTTTCTCTTTTGCCTTAAACACAGAAGAACTATCTGATTTGACCAAAAAAGAGGGAAAAGCTACTAGACTAGAACGAGCTCGAAAAGAGAAGGAGCCTTTTTCAAACTCACCTGCTCGAGAACCGGAACCTCAATACTAGTTATTATAACTTATCAGCTGGATTTTCCTTCTTTGATCTAACGGCTATTAAGGATCTATGAATGCCGGGCTTTCACTCCTATATTATATAAAGAAGAATCTTTGAAAGGTAATTAGAAATAGAATCAGAGAAGAAAAAGAAGATTATGCCAAAGACTCCCATTTCTTTCACCGGGAGCGCTAGTCTAGTTAAGGTGAAGCACGTTAAGGAAAAGTCAGTGCTTTCTTGACAAAGTCTTTTAGTAAGAAGTGCGGGTTCTTATGAATAGCCCGAACTTCCTGTAAGGAAAGAATCCCAATAGCCAACCATCTCACTTTCATCCTTCTTTCTTTTATAGTATACCATAATCAATGAATGGTACCTCTGATATAGTTGAAGAACTGGTCCTAAGTAGCTTAATAAGATAGGAAAATCGGTATGAAAGAGACCTTCCCGGACTTCGATTAGATAGATTTTCTTTCTACTGTAGAATGAAAGGAAAGGATTACCTCGACTTGTGTGCTTCCTAGGCATGGCGATAGAACCAGAGTTTCTGATACATAGGCGGCTTCGGGAAGATCCAACTAAGATATATAGGATCTCTTCCACCTTTGCTTTAATGGCATGAAGGACTTGTAGTGACCCAACCCTATCTTCGATTCTTGCCTTCTCTCCTCCTCTCTTTCCTCCAACATGGCACTAAGCTCTTTTGGGGACAATCCCTTGCCTTGTGTGGTCCCTCACAAAAGAAAGACTTGACAGGCCTTGCAACCCCTTTTCACTCTTTATAAGGTCTTGCTTGACCCTACGGCATTTTAGTGGATAAACAAGATTGAGTGGACAGGTCCGAAGTGGAATATGAATATGTCCTTATCAATGAGACCACAGGTGAATATGGATAGTCCTTCGGACTCCTAACTACGGGCTCAAAGAATGATCTCAGGACTCAGCTAAAAAAAAAAACAAAGGCGCAATTTGCGAATAAAGAGAACCTGGAATATATATACTAGTAATCCTGAACTTTCTTTTTTTCACTTCAAACCTTCCTTTCAATCTTCCTTTACCGCTCCGTCTTCCTCTCCTTTCAGTCGAGCCTTGTTCATTGACTTCTCTTAGAAGTTTCCGTTCTTTAATAAAGATAGGTCTTATGTATGAGGATAGTGGAATTTTTGCTTTTAGTGGAATTCAGAGGTCCGACTATCCTACTAGGGAATATGTATATAGACAGCTTACGAAAACTCATCAGATAGAGACAAAGCTAGAACTCATTTGAATAGGGTTAGGGTAGAATACGACCTAGTTTACGAGTAAGCTTTCCCTAGTCGGGAGGTAAGCCAGGGAAGAGAAAGAAAAATCTGTCTCGACGACTGGAAAGGTTCTCAATAGACCGAAGTTATCCTTTTTTCATGCAGTTCGGTGGCTACGTACTTGACTATAGCAAGGAATGAGAGAAGTACTATATTCATAAGAGAGTATGAGTCAGAGAAAGAGTCTGAGTAAGACAGGAGATAGGAATGATCTCTTTCATCAGTTCCATCCAGCCAGAGTCAGCAAGAACTCATTCTATCACTCTTAAACAAAGAAAGCACTACGCCTCCGAAGGCGCGAAGCGGAGCGACTAAAATCTTTCTAGTGGGGACTTGTCTTCTTCTTATAAGGAATATGAAAGGAAGAGGATGAATGAAGAAAAAAAGGAAGAAAGGGAAAGGAGTGAAAGTCAGAGGAAGACTAAGAAAAAATGGGGAGGCTCAAAGAATTTGAGTCCTTAAGGACTTTGTAGAATGAATAAGAGGATATTTGGCAATGGAAGAAAGAAAAGAGATCAATGAACAAAGGCATCAAAATAGAATATGATCCTTCCACTAGGGTTGATAATAGTAGAATAAAAAGAAGACGAAGACAGAACAAGGCGGAGTAGGAGTTGACTACGGAGCTAAAAAAAGTTCAGACGAGACTGGTCCTTTTGACGGTTTTTCGCATCGCAAATTCTTTGCTCCTAGCGTCTGCAAAAAAAAGTAATAGCTCATAGTCCCTTCGGACCGGCTGGGGTCAAGACGAGCGAAAGCGGCTCGACTTACATAAGGGTCCGTCCGTAGGTTATTCTTTATATGGATTTCTTCAAATAAAGGGCTCCTGAACAGTGGCAGAATAAGGAATGAGCTTGAAAATTCTTTGATCCTCTCAGTCTCGCTCCTCTCCTTATCAGTCGAGCCGCTTTCGCTCCTCTCCTTCCTAACCTCAGTCGAGCCGCTTTCGCTCCTTCGCACCTGGAAGTCGCTTCGCTTCGCGCCTTTACTAGCATTTTCTGAATTTGAGCTAATAAGAAATGCAAATCAGTGGAATGAACAAGTCCTTCGTCTGCAATAATCAGCCTACGGCTGGGTAGCAAGCTTCTATTCTGAATGTTGGTGGACTAGCTCCTCATTCATGAAGGATTACAAGTAGGTGCTGGTGCTGGTGCAGGGTCAGAGGTCTCTCTTTCTAAGTAATCAGTCTCAGTTCCCGCCGGAAGTCGATGTATCTAAAGTTGCAGTTCTTCTTCCAGTTGAATCAGTGGCTGACGGAGAAAGGAAAGACTTCCAGCTCGTATGGTCGCTATCACTCATCAGATATGGAACTAAGCCGGACCTTCATTCTTCAGAAGGTTGCTCGACTAACGAGGTCTGTTGCAGGCGTCTTTCTTTTTTTCTGTGGCCTTAGTTGCGTAAACAGAAAATCAGTCAAGAGTTCTTCCCCGGTTTCATCAGTGGCAAGGGTCTCTTTATTAACTTACTGAATAAGGAGATCGAAGGTTCCGATCATTAAGGATCTTCCTTCCCTAGCTTCATAGTTATTCTATTCCTCCAGTTCGGCAACAGAAGACCTCTCCCATAGCTCTCGCTGCTTTCGCAACCTAGAATTCTGGGACAGAAGGATTCGAACCTCCTTATCTGATAGTGGCCTTTCCACGCCCCATTCCCTTCTTCTCCCTGTCTGCCCGCGTAGTGGGCTTTCTGATTCAAGCCTTTACTCAGTCAGCTGCGATCCCTAACTCCATGAAAATTGCGCCTCTCCTTCTACACCGCGGAGTGGGTCTTTCCTTTCTCTATCCTCGTACTGCACAACCGGAACCAACTCAACTCAATAGGGCACCTGCGAGAGAAGAGCTGCTTCCTCGTAAGGGGCTCGATCTCGAAGCTTCCTTGGGCGAGAAACTGAGTCCACTCAAGAAAGTAGACAAAGAAAGCCCTTTCTCGTCTGTCTTCTTGCTTACCTCCTTCTTGCTTTTGATAGGATGCGCCATCCGTTGATAGGAAGGAGTTTCAGCCGTCCTTGCTGTGGCAGAATGAAAAGGGGAAGATGAGACTAGATCCCTTGATCGGCTTTCGTCAGCTATGAATGATAAGGATAATAGAAAGGCGTATTGATCTTTTGACTGGCTGCTTACTGGGATGGGATCCCATCCCTCTGAAAAAGAGAGATTTGACTCTTTCATGATTCTACCTTCTTTCTTCTTCCTCCAGATAGACGTCTTTTCGTCTCTCTAATACTCAACCCTGGGTTCTTCGCCCCGTCCCACTCCAAATCCGACCCTTTGTTCTTGCTAGGGCAGCAAGGATCGTAGAGGCGAGGACTGACAGGAGTCCAATGAAAAGAGAGAATGGAAGAGTTGGGTCAGTAACCGAAAGCGAAGCGGCCTCGTCTCATGAATAGGAGGTAGAGGTCTTCAGAGTATGAGGAGAAGTCAATGAAAATGGGAATTCGAACTTTCCCGCACAGGCAGGACGCCTTTCATGAAAAGAGGTGAAAACTCATAAATGCGTATAAATGTGTAGTGATTTTCAAGATTCCTTCTTCACAAACCGCGGGTAATTCAAAAGAGGGCGTGCTGTCAACTCCTTCTCCGCCTCCGCTCCGAGGAGACCCTTCATGCCACCAGTATATATCTCGCACCCTAGCCCCAATGGGTGTGTAGTTCCGCTTAAGAGACCACCTTGCATCCCTTTCTTTTTCTTTTGTTGAAGAGGGAAAGCTCTTCCTTATTAAATAAAGGAGAAAGAGAAAAAAAGCCTTGATTTGAGTCACTTTTTGGGTATCCTTTTCTTGCTATTCGCCAAAAGCTCAAAATGACTATTCCATTTTCCCCAGGGAGAATGTGGGGTAGAGGGAGGAAAAGAAGAAAGTTTGAATGCATTCCGCGAATCATGTTCATGTACTGAATCTTGCATCATTTCATTCTTTCATTCTTCATCTCATTCAAAGAAAGACAGGTGCTCGAGCTAATATAATAACCCCTAAACTTCCCATACGACCTTCGGATCCTGAGACAATGAGACCTCTTCACACTAAATGCCGCCCGGCCAGTCGTCTATCGGCTTCAAAATCAAGCCTCTTTTCAAGGTCCCATTGACCACCCCGCGCCTTGGGGGATAGACGGATGGAGGAACTGGTCTTGAAAACCTTGATGACTAAAGAGAGACTTTCTATTGGGTGGCTGACTTCTGCGTACACTTGGTATCCTCCTTTCCTCCCTGACCGCGTAGTGGGGAAGGAAATACGAGGGATACGATGGTGGAATTCAGAGGTTCTCAAGAAAAAAAGTCTTTCTTCATTTGCCGCAACTGGTCTTTCCGCGGGTTCCTCTCCTTTCAGATAGAAAAGGGAAATCTTCTTTGAACCTCTCAACTAATAAGAAGATATGAAGAAGAACTAATAAGTAAAGTAAAGAAGAGCAGGTCTCAGCTCTGCACATTCGGATTTGATGATTGAAAAGGCGCAAAGAATATTGCGAAAAATCAGTCCCTTTTAGTGGAATCTTTGCTAAGTCTAATCTTTCTTTTTGGCACTCCTTAATAGAATAGAAAGCCGAGTCTATCTGCACCCTTGTTTTTGCACCTTGTTTTTCTTCCTATTAGATTATGCTGAAGGAGGATAGTTCAGATAGACATTCTTTCTTTTCCGCGGTTCTAAAACAAAAATCAGAGCTATAATTCTGATCGCCATTCTCTTCTTTCCGTGGAATAATACTCCGCAAGATCCCTGCCTTTCTTTTGTTGAACCGCTCCGTGGGAGCTTCGCTTTTGATCTTCTACCAAATTCTCTCGGGATTCTGATTTCAGTCCTTCTACCCTTCCTTCCTCCTACGCTTTGTATGTGTCTGTCGAGCTACTTTTTGTAGAGACCCCATTAGATTTTGATATAATTGAGTGATTTTCCCGGGGTAAATGAGATCTTTCATGTCCATTTTACCGGTATCTTTCTGACTCCCCGACTAAGTATGACTGAGGATGTGCCCTTTTCGTCAACTCGAGTTCTTCCTAATAGTACTTCTTAGAAAGAGTATCTTCTGGAAATCTCATTCTTCTCCCGCCTCAATGAACAAGGCTTTTAGTGGTCTCATTGATAAGGACATATGAAACTTCGGACTGGTCCTCCGGGTCCTCCGGACTGATTCATTCCACTAAAAGACTAGTCCTTCGGACCAAAAAATAGCCAAAGAATTTTGAGTTCTTATTCTTCCAATTCCGATTTCAGTGACTCATGAAAGAGAAATTCCGAAACCGATAATGAAAGATCTCATACGAAAAGAAGATCGGAAACTGAGAATGAATGAAACTAGGCCGGGTGTAGCTGACTCTGTCTACCTCTTGCCTAGCTTCACGGATTTCTCTTCTGGTTATGATAGGATAAACTCCCACTCCCCGATGTAGTGAGGGAATGGTTCAACTTCTAATTCCCTTTCTCTAGTCCCATTCTCTTACTCAAAAGATGAAAGCCTACTTTCAGCCCTGAATATTCTAAGCCAAGGCCTGTCCTTTACAGTCTCATTACCTTTCTACCCAGCCGGTCCGGAGGGTCCGGAGGACTGATTCATTCCACTAATAGGACTTCGGACCACTAAAAGTCGCAGACGAAGGACTGATTTATATCCATATTCACTTCCTTTTCTGTGCCCTAGGTCCCTAGGCTTTCCTTCCGCCATAAAGATAGGGTTTTCCCACGTAGCGAGCGCTTCGATTGATTGATTCCTTTAGTCTTAGGCCCTCAGCTGGCGGACTATCTGGATGGTCCTTGATGACGAGACGATTATCAGTTATGCTCTTGCATTAGACGGGGGCAGATTAGCTCAGACCCCGCGCGGGAAAGCCTCGGATATTTGCCATTGGATGGTACCTTTCACCAGATGGGTCCATTGATTGATATTCCCTTTCATGCTACTCTTTTAGTGCAACTGATCGGTGGCCACTTTCAGCCAGCAAGGAGTGGCAGAATCAAGATAAATAAAGAAGGACTTGGTCCCGCAATGGCGTCTTCGATCGTCGGCCACACATTAGGCCTTAACATCTTCTCCGTGAGACCTCCAATGGTCAAAGGGGAAAGACGTATTGGTTGAATGTGTGGTCCCCACGTAGCGCTTATTACGCCTCTTGGGCGCTCTTTGCTCTATCACACCATTTCCCGGTGTGGCTAGCGGCAGAGCAGGTTTATCCTGACCATGGGCCTTTCACCAGATATGCATTCTTGGGTGACGACATTCTCATTGCTGACCCCTTGCCTCCAGATATCAAGAATGAATTCTGTCACAAACTCGGAGTTTCCATTTCACTTGGAAAGAGTTTGCTCTGTGAAACTGCTTGCTTTGAGTTTGCAAAGAAATTCTTTGTCACATGTGATAATGAAAGATTGAATTTCTCACCTCTGTCCCTGGTCTGGCCTCGGCCCGGTCGATACAGGGTGTCTGTCAGCTGAGTCACCGATACTCTGTCACCAATTCTTTCGACTATATGGTGCAGGTTACAGGGTACCTTCGTCACTTTACTCATCTGAATTGAGAAATTACATAAGTTCTTAATATGGATCTATCTTCTCTTCTTTAATATTCTTTGACCTTCTTGCGAAGTCTATCGACATTCTTGTTCTGAATCTCAACCTACTGAACCTACTATTATTTGGAACGTCAGAACCTACTAAACCTACGGCAAGGAATAAGACGGAAGAGAAGACCGCTACGTGGGAAAACGTGGGAAACCCGCTACTAACAAGAAAAGCAAGCTTCTATTTTGATGCCTTCGAAACCTACTTAAAGGAAGAAAAGGAACCTACTATTTTGGTCTATGTGGAATCAACTCCAAGGCCTATCCGACTATCCACTGAAAGTAGAAAGGGACAAACTGCCCAAGCGGGGAGCTCACCTACCCAAGCCATCGGCAGACAGGTTAGCCGAAGCCCACTGGTCGGGTCCTGGTACAATAATAGGTAGAAAGTCCCCACCATAAGGCATCGGTCCCACGCATCGGATCGCGAACTTGAAGGGAAACTCACGTCTCAATCACGGGGCATAGGGGTAAAGGAAAGATCCTCAGTCTGAGACCACTCCCCGCTTGACCATATAAGGAGCGAAGTCTGGCTTTCTCAGAGGTTCAAAGAATATTGACGAGACCTGGGGCATCCGTTGATGGATAAGCTGGATCCTATCCTTAAGGATCAAGTGGATAAGCTATGATTGTGAATGAACTCATTCATCTCCTTCCTTATTTACCCTCCAAATTCAGGAAGAAAATCAATGAACAAGGCTTTTAGTGGTCCGAAGGACGGGGGAAATAGGTTGAATAGTCCTCCTTTGTTAGAAAAGTCTGATTTTTTGCACTCCTTCGATCATTCCCCGCCTGAAAATTCATGAGTGGATAAAAGAGGTCCTTCGGACCCTCGTCTTGACCCTGATTTACCCCTTATTCAATTTCTTAGAGAAATGCGCTTCGTCAACTTGCACGACTGATCAGTCGCTTCGCTTCGCGCCCTTTGTTCATTGATGAAGTTTTCAGTCTCGCTATTTTATAAGGGCCCTTGTTCATTGACTCCTTATCAGTCGACTTGAAAAGAAGCGGTCCGTGGTAGTTTCATTTCTTTCAAAGAACCTCTACTTGTATGTCTTAAGCAAATGAGATAGAAAAAGTCTCTTCTTTTTTTCAAAACCCCGGGATTTTTTCTTCTTTTTCCACTCAAATAGCATAAATAGAGACTCTATCTACTCTACGATAATTGAGTGAAAAAGCACCCATTTGACTTTCTTTCTCCTCTCTTTATCCGGACCAGAAACTAGAACTATAATCAAAGTCTGTGAATTTCTTTGATAGGCTTGATTCTTTCATTGCGTTTTCCCGTCTTTTTTCTTGCAAAATGGTCCTTTTTCTCATCTTTCTATTTAACGAAAATAGAGAAATTTTTACATCTTTTTCATGAAAAGTTGCTACTTTATAGGCCCAAAACCTAGCTTTTTCTGAATTTGAGCTAAGGATTACAAGGTCGTTGATTACAAAAATTCATAATCAGTCGACTTTCTTCGAACCTTTCAGTCGAGCCTGGTCTTTCTTCTTTTTCTTGTAGGGATCGATCGTTCAAGCGGGTGTTCTCAGGGGAAATGGGGAGTTTCAAGCCAACAAGAGATCTCGCTTTCAGTGACTGAGGAAAGAGAGAAAGCGCGTAGTGGGAAGATCTATCCGCCAAGTACCAGTCTCGATATTCATACCTATCCTCTCTCGTTCCGCGCCCTATCGGTCTCGCTACCAGCTATCTTAGATTTCCTCTTGACTAATCCGAGTCCTTGATTTCCGTCAGCGGGGAAGAACAAAGAAAGAATTTCATCGGCTCCTCTCTCTCCAGTTAGTCTTGGACAAGGGTCGAGCCCCTAATCTCGACTGATATAACTCCGTACAACTCTTTTTGCACTCCCTCCTCCAGAAGAAACTATCTCCAGGAATTGCATTTTGATGCCAGAGAAGACCGCTACGTGGGAAAAGCCTAGTGGATAGTCGGACTCATTCATGGAACTCAAACTTGTAGCCCTCGCTCTTGTTCCAGCAGTTTCTTCGTCAGATGCTTTAGTTGTGGCTGCTGATGAGGGCAACTTCCGCAGTTCTTGCTCCTTCGATTTCTCGCTCATGATAAGCAGATTTCTGGGATTTCTGAGAATTCAGTACATACTAGTTCCGGATCCCGAAGAAAGAGACCACGAAGGATCGTAACCATCAGTCTATCAAAGACAAAAGTAGTCTTAGGATGAAGAGGATAAAGGGAGGACGCGCCGGAAGCTCGACTTATCGGGGCAGCCGGGAATAGGTGTTGACGAGTCGGTACGGATTTGTGTGCCTTTGTTCGATGGTAGGCTTTCCTCCTCCTTTTTGTGTGAGAAAGGAGTCAAAGAAGGAGTGGCGGTTTCGCCAACAAGTTAATATGGATTTCAGAGTCCTTAATCTTTTCCTCTATTTGGTCTCGCGGACTCTTCTTCCAAGACTAACTGGAGAGAGGGAGACTGATTCAATGGCCGGTCGAGCTGCCTTCCACTCATAATCCTACTTCTTGTTTTCAGGACATTAGAAGCACAAGAAAGCCTAGGATCAACCCCTTTCTTATGGCGGAAGGAAAGCCTAGGGATGGGGTTTTGGAGTAATCTACCTTTCACTCAATTTCATGGGATAAAGGGAGATATGTGTTTCCAAGTAAATGGCCACCCCCACCGGGGAAGGGAAAGAGTTTATCCTCCATTCTTTTCAGAAAAGCATCCGTCTGGAAGCAGAACCAGACCCCTATATCCCCTTATCTGTCTTGGCGGGACTCTTTCTACACTGGCTGAATCAGTTGAGAAGCCTGGATCGGGCAGTAGAATAAGTTCTTGCTACTTTCGTAGAAGTGCTTTTCTCTTTCCTTAAAAAGGCTAATTATCCCCTCAGCCACGCACAACCTCCAGGGGCAGGCAGGTCTGGCTTCCTCCCCTACCGCCTCAATGAACAAGGGCTCGACTGAATCAATGAATAAAGAGAAGCTCCTTAAGAGGAGTGCAACTCAGAACCTGGACCCCCTCAAATCCTTTGAGCCTTATTTATCCACTCATTCAATGCCTGAGGACGGACGTAGGACCACTCAAACTAGGCCTTCTAAGATTCCCACGGAGCGGACATAATAAATGAAACTACGGAGAACGAGTCTTCTTCCTTGCCTCCGGGTTGAGGACTGATGTAGGGATCCCACTACGCG
>NC_066866.1:29031768-29054166 GCF_025177605.1 Cucumis melo | reverse complement strand
CTTCTTTCGTCAGTCACTCCATGAGTAAGGAAAAGAGGAATGAATGAGTATGAGTCAGAGACAGAGTCAAGGGAACCGGCAGTGGCAGCCGCTCTTTCTGTCTCAGAAGCAAGCTATCTTTCAGTTTCGTAGAGTAGGACGCTAGATAAGAACTCTTCCCTAGGGATCTCCGTGGAACTGCTGTTCCGAGGTATGAATAGTAGGATAGGGTAGGGGTCTCGGGGAAGCGGGGAATCCGTTTAGGAAGCTAGGGAATATCCCCGGATCAAGAGGATTCTATCCTGTAAGTGGGAGAGCCGAGTAAAGCATGAACGACGGACGCGGGATCTCCATCGGCAGCGCGTAGGATACCTCTTAATACGACTTCTGACTCAGAAGAATCAATCCCAGTTGCTGAAGCGAGATCTCTTGCGGATCTTCTTTCATGAGTCACTCCACCCACTACGCGGTTTACGGCGAGCCAATCGATAAAGAAAGATTTTGCGCTCCGTAGGAGTATATAATGGGAGTTCCCACGCTTTGCGTGCCCATAGATAATTGGCAATCCCCCTCCATTAGTCTAGTTTCGCGATTCCTTTCGCTCTGGAGGTGATACCAAAGTTCTTGTACAAGGTTATGCTTCGCCCACAAATGCCTTTCTAGCTCTGGGTCCTTTAGTACATGGGACCATTCTTTATGGTTCCGTAGTCTATTGAGAACGTCACCCTCAAGGGTCTCGCTTTCAGAAGGCCGGCCTTCTTTTTCGTACTGGCCAGGGCCTCTTCCATAATTTGTGGAAGTGAAAACAGCCCCCATACATAGGGTTCCTTGTCTTCTTTGGTTACATAGTCAAATCCCCATGCCTTGTTCAAGACGACCCAGCCTCAATATTCTTTGAACCTTCCTGGAAATTTCTTTCTAATGAGCTTTGCGGCAGTATGCCGACTGGCATTCTGATTGAGTACGGCGACGTGGAAATGGGCGGAGCCATCTTTGTGCTTTTCCTTTGCTATTACGATGGCGGTGCATTCAAAGAGCTCTCTAATTCGTTCCGAAATCATATGAGGAGTGACTTTAGCTCTGTCTTCTCTATCGGCTTGAGAAAGAGTGATAAGAATGAACCTTCTCAAATTAGAGGAGAAATTTCTAACCATCTTTCTATGTATCTTCATTCTTGGAAGGTCGCAGCCTTCTTTCTCTCCCTTATCGTATATAAGGGAAAGGGGCAGGGCGCCCGCCGCCTTTAGTATACCGAAAAAAGTGGTTTTTTCTGACTTGATGACCCTTAATGACTAATGAGGTAGGGGTTCCTTAGCGTAAGGAGGACCCTTCTCGGATTCTGTCTTGGTGAGCTCTAGCTCTACCAACCCCTGTGATTCTGTCTTCCTTCCGTTCTCCCTTGTCTGCCTTCTTCCTTCCGTGTCGGGGATTGAGAGGAAGGCTATAGGGGCAGGCGTGCTAAGACTCCTTTCTAAGAGCGTACCTCGCCCGTAGGGCTAACCCGCCTGGAAGGCTAACCCGAGGCCAAAGTACTGTATCCTTGAATAAAGAATCAAGACCTCATTCTCACACTTTTTCTTTTCTATCTTTGTCTTTCTTATCTCAGTCCTTTCGATTCGAAATCTAACTTCAAAGAAAGAATATTGACGAAAGCGCGTAGTGGGCCTGGTTGTTGTGGGTTTTCCTCGCATATCGGTAGTTTTTAGACAATTTTCCCTAAGAAAAGGATGGTTTTCTTCTCCAGAAACTACGGATCTCCGCGTCGCGAATCCGACGTGGGCTGTCGCGAATCGGTAGTTTTTCCTTTTCCCCGAGAATCCCAGAAGAGAAAAGAGAAAAGAAAGAAGAGAGAATCAAATCTCGCATGCTCTTATGAGGGGGGTGGCTCACCCCCGTCCCCTCAATGCTTGTTTCCGTCTTGCTGCCCCTTGTTTCTGGGGGGCAGTCGCCCGCACCCGTAGTACCTACCCATCCTAAGTGTTTTGGAAAGGCTTGCCTAAGCCTAAAGCTAAAGTCAGTTTTTGTGAATGCTTAGGCCGCCTAAAGGGCGCCCCTCTCTTCTCTCCTCTTATGCATGCTCATGCTCATAGCCTACTAGAAGGCGGGTCCCCTGCTTTTCTTGTTCATCAGTGAATTTCTCATAAAGGCTCTCCCGCGGAGTGGGGCCTTCCATGCTTTCTTTCTCTGAAAGTCTTTGGTCTTCCCGACAGATGATAAGAATTCTTATAGGAGCCCCCTTTCCTTGTTTTCTTTTTCAGAAATAGGGGCCATTGTATGTAATCCCAGCATTGCCCCTCTAGTCTCCTGTGGTTGTAGAACAACCCCCCCTCGGGGCTCTTTGTCTTTCTCTTCCGGGTTCCTCTTTGGAACAGGAATTAGGGAAAGCTCCAGCGGGTTCATTTGCAACTTATCCAAATCGTCTTCTAATGCGGAAAATCGTCAGAGAAAATGGAAAGCCTATCCGGAAGAGGGGTTTTCCGTCAAGTGTTCACGGAAGAAAAGGATCAGACAAGAATTGCTTAACATATTTCATTCGGTGTAGGTGTATTTGAGTATGAAAGCGGGAAAGGAAACCTTCTCCTTTCTCTCCGTACCGCTACGTGGGATTGAAGAAGAAGATGTACGCAAGGGCCCTTTCTTCCGATTTATGAGTGGGCGATCTTCTACCCCTATCCGATCCCGTATGGAAGTCACTCTTCCTCTGATTCAATGGAAATCTGGGCGAGCTGCTTTTCGCTTGGGTCGAGCTACCCTCTTTGTTCTCAGTCTGCCAAAACAGTAGAATAAGTCGTACCGAGAACTGGGATCTATTCTTTCCAGTCTACCCTACTACCACCCGTAAACAGAAAGATCTCTAGCAGACTCAACGGCTTTCTTCCGAAAAAAAACATATAAGCTTTTTCCCGAACCCAGTCTGATTCTACTTCCGACCTAATCGGCATAAGTAGCAGTTTAAGCGGCTCTTGGTCTTGAAGTTCTTCTTGCCAACATCACCCGTATAACGAGGTTGCAATATAATACTAATGAAGAAAGATAGCTCTTCGAGTTCACGCTCAGAGGGACCAGACCGTATCGTATCCACCGAAGTCTGTTGAAGTACGAAAGGTTAGAAGCTCTCAAGCCGGAGTCACTTGGAAGAACTGCTCGCCCAATAGGAGGGGTTTCGGATCTTGGTGCTTTTCTTCTTCCAGTTGAGGAAGTGGTGGAAGTAGCCCTCGTTGCTGGATAACTAGCTTTATGGAAAAGGTCAGATTCCGTCTTTACTCAGTTGCCGAGAAAGTAGAAAAAGCATTTCTTTGCCTCCTCCGATCATTCTTTGAGCCTAATGAAAATGCACAATGGAAGCCTTTAGCTTCTTAATTTGGGCTAGGTTAGGTTGATCTTTTGGATTGACTCATTCAACAAGATCTGCAAGATCTCATTCAAGACCTTCATGATCCCCACTCTTTTTGTTTCGTTATTGCTTTAGCTTTAGGCAGAGACCGATCCCTTTCTGTCTCGATAGTCCATCCACTCTTTTCAAGGCTGGAATCTTTCTAAGAGAATGAGGGGCTAGTCCCAACTTGGCTAAGTCAAAGTTGCTTTGGCTAAGTCAACCTTTCTCTTGTTGCAATCTCCTTTATGATATAAGGATCAGACCATCTCTCGGTTCCCCCAACGAAGGTTCAAAGAATTTGAGACAGGAGGCGCGATCTCAGGCAAAAAGATAGGCTTTGAACTGGGCCATGCTTCCCCCCTTCTGACCTATCTACTCCACTAAGGGGAGGGGACACTGAATCTGGGACACTCTGCCTTTTCATTCCCCGACCTACGCATAAGAAACTGGGAATGAAGACAGAATCATTAATCACAGTCTTTGGGACATTCCTGTCCTTTTCATTAAGTAATTAAGCTGGTCAAGAGATCTCTTTCATTCCCGATTGATCTCACAACGGAAACCACTTCCCCCAACGACTGATGATTCCTCCCCCCTCAAGACTGACTGATTCTGATCCTATCTGTGTATCAGAGTTCTTGCTAAACTAATTGTATCTACGCAAACTAATAGTTCTAAGAAACTCTTCCTATTCAATCTCATTCCTCTTTCTCATATCTGTCAAAACTCCTTATCAAAGGGTTCCCTACTAAGGTCTTCGCTTTGAGTGTCTGACGAAAGATCTCATCATGGAGATTGAAGAATGAGACTCCAGCCGGTCGAGCTTACTAAGGAAGACTTGAAACTGAAACAGAAGGCAGTCTAGCTTCCGAAAGGGATAATACCACCCTTCCGCACGAAGAGAAAGAACCGTCTTTCTTGTTCTCGCTTGAGACTAGGTAATGTCTTGTACTCCAGAAGCAAGGGCTCGGTCTAATTCCGATTTCGAAATAAGGGGGAGCATCTCAAAATCAGCCTTTTCCCAGGTTATCAGTTATCAGAAGGGAGCTTTCTTGAATATAATTTGAGGGTGAACGAAGTCGAGAGAGAATGGACAATTCAGTCACTTTTGGCCATAGGCCGGAAGCCAGATATTTCATGTCAAATCAATAGATAAAAGAGTCACTTTCTATAAATATAGTTAGACTGAAGTCGAAAAAGGAAAAGAAATCGTACTTCAATCAGTAAAGTCAGGCGGAATCTTAAACCCCACTACGCGGTTCTTTCTTAATCCGAATCTGTGGATTAAGTATCTCTTTAGGCAGGGGACATAAGCTCTCGTTCTTCTAGCCCTAGCCCTTGATGCTCTTGTTGATGGATTTCTTGTGAGATCTATATCGCGGGTGTAGGGAATTGCTCTTTGAATGAGCTAAAATCAAGCCTTTATTCAATGATCTTTGAGCCTCGGTAATATAGTTTCAAAGCAGAAAGAGCAGAATAATCAGGGGCGAATCAGTCTCGACTGGAAGGGAGAGGGGCGAAGAGACTCGACCGTAGGGAGAGGGGCGAAGAGACTCGACCGTAGGGAGAGGGGCGAAGAGACTCGACCGTAGGGAGAGGGGCTGTCTAACTTCAATCCTCGGAGCCTCACCGGAAAGGAGCCCGCTTTTTACCGATAGTGAGAAGGTTCCTTCTACGATTGATGCTAATTCATAAAGGAGATAAGAATCTCCGTTGATCGAGAACCCCGTATTCATCCCGCCTCGGTCCTGAAGTTTGAATCTGCTCTTAGGCGGAATCCCTCCTATTTGGTGGGGCTATTCAGGCTATGAGTCACCAATCCCGCGACGGGTCAATTCCCACGGGGCGGTTTTCCTTTTGTGGTCAAATCAGTCTTTGTGGACTCTCTTGACTCCTTTTCTCTTTCTCGTTCGCTATTTTCGTACTTTTTCATCGATTTCATACTAAATCATTCCACACCCGTAGAAATTGTAGTACTCGGAAACAGACCCAATCCTCCCCCGCCCATTTAGTTCTCTTTCGAGATCAGAGGGCACCTAGCAGGAAGAGTTGATACGGCGCCAAGCCCTAAGGATTGATTCTGAGTTCGTGTCCATCCAGATGCGGGGAGAAAGAGTGAATGTCCTAAAAAAAGATGTTAAGCAAAGGAAAACCTGTCCTTTTGTTCTGAGAAAAGTGGACCTCCCAGCCTCCAGCTTTCTTCTTTCTGACGACTCCGAAGGAGCATTCCTTGCCTCCGTCCTTCGGACTCCCGTAGTAGGCTGAATTCATATTCGTTGCCGTAGCTTTCTCCCTCCTAATTCAATTCAGTGGAGTCCTTTCTTTGCCCTTTGTCGCTTCGCTCCCGTAGAAGTCCTCCTCTTCCGTCTGAAATGCTCCGAATCGTCTTCTGTGCGGTCCGAAGGACTCCAAGGATGGAATATGAACTGTGTCTTCCGAATCGTCTTATCTTTCTTTCTTTCATAAAGTAACTTATCGTCTTCCGAATCGTCTAATATGGAATGAACGAGTCCTTCGGACGAATCGTCTTTGAAAATCATCAAATTCGGAGGGAGAAAGCTACGAACCTACGGCAGAAGCACGAATCTTGCATTGAGCCTTCGGACGTAGGAGCCCTTGTGTTAAGCAAATGATAGGGAGAAAAGTCATCCGAGAAAAGTTTGAAATTCATTGAAAGTCAAATTCTGATCGCCTTCTCTTCGTACCAAAATAGAGAAATCCTCCACTTTTCTTTACTAACGAGAATAGATGCGCGGAATAAAGGCTAAGAGATAAGACTCCTAACGGAGGGCTGATTTTAGTGGATTTCTTGCTGCCAGCCTATGTCAAAACCTTGCTTTATGGCATCCCACTTTGCTAGTGTAAATCCCCATTTTCCCACTACGCGGTTTTGGGCTATGCTTTACTGGTACTTGTTCAATCCTTTGGACATCTTTTTCTAAGAATGCCGTTTATCAGACTGAATGAAAGGGATTTGACTGAAAATCGTAGATTTTGAAAGGCGAGATTCCACTATACTGGATAGGAGTCTGCAATAAGAAAGCCGGAGGCTGGGTTTCCTAAATAAAGGACCTAAAGTCGAAGACTTGCTTCATTTCATTTGTAGAAAGAAGGTCAGCTTCCAACCCAACGAATAGAGACTCTGGGAATGAAATTCCCCTTTGGTTTCCTTCATTCCGTAGCTTTCCCGTAAAGAGAAAGAGAATCGAAGTCTTATCCTCTTATTAGCAGATTTCTAGTCTTTGAATCAGTGGGGGTTGCAGTGGCAGTGAATAAATAGCCACTTCGCTACTTTCAGTGGATAGGTCGGACCTCTTCACAGGTTAAGCTTGATAAAGAAAAAGGACCACTCAAACTTTCTTCTTCTCTTATTGAAGTCAGGCCCGTTCGCGTGCAAGAATCCGTCTGAGTATTGGGACTAGCAGGTAGAATACGAGACTGATTAAGGGATCAGTCTAATTCAATACCGAAATCAGGAGATTCAGAAGTAGTGGTAGGCCCACTGGAGATGAGAGGCTAAAGGTTAGAATAAGGAAAGAGATAGGGAAAGCCATCGATAGTCGGACTTGTTAATGGAATATATACTTTTCTTGGACTTGTTAATGAGCCCTAGGCTTGATTTTTCATATTCAACCACTAAAAGGACGGAGTTTCAGTTTCACGCTTGAGTTTTGGCAAAGCGTATGACTCCTATATTCACTCGCAATATCATTGAATCTATTAGAGAATCCCAAACTCAGTCAAAAGTCGACAAGAAGGGCATGCCACGCCAAAGAACTACTCCACGAAAGTGGACAGCAAGAAAGTGGAAGAGGGACTTGCAAGAGGCCTGGTGGCGGAATCGGGACGGACGCGCTAGGGTGCGAACCCCATCCATCCCACGGAGCGGGGAAGTAGTTCCTTTCCATTATCAGAGAGGGAAGATCCAAAGAAAGGGAAGTAGTCTCTGTCTAAGTGGAATAGTCAGAAGTACTATAAGCAAGGTCACCTGGAATCAGTCTATCCTGTATCGGAGAGGTGTGAACCAGCAAGAAGCTATCACAATTCTCTGTTGTTTAGGAAAGCTAGAATAGAACTGTGCATAGCATAAGAAGAAGAGTCCGCTGCTGTCCCGCCTCAATGAACAAGGGGTAGGGGGTGGTCAGAAGCTTCTGTCCTGAGTCGGGGAAGGCCTTATGGAATTGCACATAAGAGTGGGATGACTCTTTCCGTCTGAAAGAAGAAAGCCATAAAAAAAGTTCAGACGCTCAAACTCAAATAGGTTGAATAGTCCTTCGGACCTTGCGCTCCTTACTCTTCCTTACGCTTCTCTCTTTATTCAATGATCATGAAAAGGCGAACTTTCAGTCGCTTTGAACATTCTGCATGAAAAAGGGGTCCAGCTTCAGAGTCCTAACCTTTATATCCTCTCCTGTCAGTCTCAAATTCTTTGATCCTCTTGAACTCGTGGAATGAAAAGCTCAAATTCTTTGAGCCTCCTACGCTATATACGGAGGAGGAGGTCGTCTTGACCCTTATTTATCCTACGGAGTTCGATTTGCGCTCCTTTCCAGTCGCTTGGCTTCGCCCCTTTAGTAGGTCTTTTGGATAATCTTCGTCATCATCAAGACGTCTTGACCCCTCCTACGGAGTCAGAAATCCATATTAACCTGTCCTTCGGACGGATAGGCTTTCGTACTTATTTTAGCCTGAAGACAGAGTCTGATTTTGCGCTCCTTAACAGAAGGCTCCTTTGGCGTAGTAGGAGTGAGTCTGATTCCTTGTCGATAGTCTTCTTTCTCGGCCAATAAGTTGATCTCATAATTCAGAAGTAGTTTCTTCTTTTAGTCAAAGTTGCTTTGTCTTAGAATCGGTTGCTTTGTCGCTCCGTAGGAGATTTGCGCTCCTTAACTCTCGCTTGGCTTCACCCCTTGCTGCTTTATCGTCTTTCTTCTTTTCTTTCTTTTTCCATATAGGAAAAAGGTTATGCAAGGTTCAGGAAGTTCAGGCTGATAGGGAATCAAGGCCTGATATGATAAAGAAATCATGCTCCTAACTACGGGATCCAGATTGAGTTCTTTCAGCGGTGGCTGTGGTTGAGGAAGTATACGCTGGAGAAGCTTTCTAGTTTCAGTATCCTCATTCAAGCCTGAAAAGGATGATTTATGGGATTGAGCATAATGCAGTACATACTCGTTCCGGATCCCGAACGAAGTCACTTTGAATACGGAAGAGAGGGACTATAGCACAGAGTCAAGCTCTCCCTCTTAAAGCACCTTGCTTTCTCCTGGCTTTGTTCTCCTTGTTTGGACCTTGCATGAGGACAGGTCTTTGACATATGAGTTGAGGACAAATAACCGGTCCGTGGTAGTTTCATTCTACAGAGCTACTTGATTCGGACCCCTCGTCCTCCGTAGTTGAATCTAGGAATAGATTGAGTAGGCTTTCTTCCTTTTAGTAAGCACCGGTCCGTGGTAGAAAAATTGCTCCGAACCTCCTTCCTCTTGAGATATTATGATCCTCTCCGCAACGTCTCGCTACTTTCTTCCTCTTTTTCAGTGATGCGATGCGGTAGTTCATTACTTCAATTGGCACACGAGTGCATGTAGGATTCCAGTTTACCCCATATTGAGTCCCTTAGTGGAGAGTCCTTTTAGTTAGTACGTTGAACGTCACAGAAGAGTGAACTTTCAAGTTTGGAAGTCAATAGAAAGAAGGCTTAAGGCTGACCATCTTATTTACTCGATTTGACTGGTGCAAACCCGTCTTCATCCTCACACCCTACAGCCGAACGGATGCTTGACCATAGTTCATTTTCTCATGATAAGAAGCCCTTGTTCATTGAGGCGGTCGGCAGAAAAGGGAAATGCGAGACTGATAGACTTCCATGCAGAAGTGGCTGTGGCAATTGAATTGAGGTTTCAGAAGGGTTGCCCCTTGTTCATTGAGGCGGTGAATCGCCAGAATCAGAACACCATAGAAGTGGCCCGGGATTGGAATGAGCTCGCTCGGAATCAGAATCTGTGGCAGCAGAGGAAGTTGAAGTTGCCGTCACCCACGGAGCTTTCCAGTCCTTTGATTGAGAAATGTAGAAAGAAAGTCGATCGTCACACCCTAGGCCTTTTTCTCCTAAACCTACTAACAACAAGAAAAGCAAGCTTCTCTCCTTTCAGTCGAGCCTTGATTTTCTTTCAAAAAATCTTTCCATGAATAATATTAGCTTTGAAAGAAGCGACTTCCTAAAGTCTGCCAACAGGGCAACTGAAACTAAAGCGGAAAGGGAAAGCACTTGGTCTATAGCCTCACCGGATGGCGCAAGAAAGAGATCCTTCAACTGGAGCATCCTAAACTGGGACCTTGAGCTAGTCTATTAGTGGTGGCATTTCAAGGGACCCCCAAAACCTAGTTCATTGAAGATTGTCACGTCGGAACAAAGAAATATGCTCCAAAGGAGGGGGGGTTCATGAATATGAATTAAATAAAGCAAAAGGCGGGAAATAAAGAGACCATGTTCCCTTCGTGCAGGAGTTCCCTTTCTCTTCGAGTTCTTGTGTCCGATGCTTCACTTCATCTTTGATCGAAAGATAGGGTCCGGAGGCTCGACTGAAAGGAGAGCGAGACTGAATCAATGAACAAGGTCTCGACTGAAAGGAGAGAAAAGAATCATTAGATTTTGGACTTCGGCATTATTATTATTAAGGAGAAGGACTCATGAAATGGAATATGAACCCGTCCTCCAGACCTCTTTTATCCTAACGGAGGGCTCAAAGCAGAATCAAGCTAGAAAGGACAGAGGTCGAGACTCTGAAACTTTTCTTGGACTGATACTAAGAAAAAAGCCTATCCCTTGTTCCAATAACATCGATCAGTCGCTTCGCTTCGCGCCTTTTTTTTCTTCCTTTAACTTTAAGTAGGTTGCCGCTCCTTTTCAGTCTTTCTTTTCTTCTTCTGGCTGATTATTGCAGACTTCTCCGCATTCCTTATTCCTTGCCTGCCGGTAGACGGAATGCGCACAAGAAAAGGTCTGATCTTTGGGATGGGCCTTAGGCCTGAGATAGCGCGTCTGGTCGATTTGTCCGTCGTCGTGTCGACTTTCTCAGTTGAGCGCTTTCCCTCTTTGAGAAATGAGTTAGGATAGGGATGCTTTCTAAATTATATAAAAGTCAAAGACTGAATATACGAGAAAAATAATAAAGAATCGCTTTGCTTAAGAAAAGATCAGATTTTGCCTAGGGTCTTTCCCCGGTCCGTGCTAGCTTAATTAGGCTCTTTGATTTAGTAGTTTAGCTCGAGCGTGAACCTCTCCTGATACAACTCTTTCGAGCGTCTGAGAACCTCTTCCCTTTCTCTGTGCTAGGGCGAGAGTCCTACTCTAAGTTAGGTGATAGAACTGTATCTCTTGAAAAGAGAAGATGGATGTGTAGGATTAAGAGAAAGAAGCCTTGAATGAGGCGATAGGGGAAGGAAAGGCCGCTTCTTCCACGACAGCAGGCTCTGCTTCAACCTCCTCTGCTACTGAATTCCCCGATCCAGGCTTCTCTTCTGCAGCCACTTATGAAACTGAAACCGCAACAGACCCTGAGGATGACTTTGAAAGAGCTTGTTCCGTCCCTGTGACCTTGAGTACCTTTATCTCTTCCTGGTGGAGTTGCTGGGCAAAGGGAGACTATTTGTTGAATTACCTTTTTGGTGCAAGAACTTCAAGAGCGCTCCAACCAACCCAGGGAATGAATGATTTCCAGAACTGGGACTGAGTGAGCCCCAAACCCTCTCTCTTCTTATCCCATAGGCTCGAGGGTCAATCCGCTTTCCTCTTCCCTTGGGACGGACTTCCATGAGATCTTGAGTATGAGGAATAGGTTCCGCTCTCCTGTAAAGTGAAGCACTCCAAGATAAACTCTGAAGGCTCAAAGAATGATCGAAGAAGCGTCAGAGTGAAAGGAAGAAAGTTCCAATTCCATAAATCAGTCCTATAAGATAAGAAGAGGTCAAGGAAAGCCGTCAGTCCGGAGGACGGAAGGAAAGCCTATGGGAAGGTTAATATAATATGGAATTTCGATCATTCTTTGAGCCTTAACATTTGAAGAATAAGGAAGTCTTTATTCAATGAGCTTTGATCCTTATCATTTGGAGGTTATTTCATAATGCACTCCTTCTAAGTCCTTTCGCCGATCATTCAAAGATCATTCTTCTCATTTGGAGAGTGATTTCATAATGCACTCCTTCGTCGAATAAGGAATGAGCTTGAAAATTCTTTGAACCGCTCCTTATCATTTGGAGTCGAGTTATTTCATAATATAAGGGCGACTGAAAAGGTTCTGTTAAGGAGTGCAAGTTGACCTACTAAATAAGGAGAGGAGTTGAGAAGCTCATTGAATAAAGAGAAGCAGCTCGACTAAGAAGGAGAGGAGTGCAGAGTGCAATCAATGAATCAAGGCCTACGGCCGAGAAGAATGAATCAGAGTAGGGGCTAAGGCTGAAGGGACGAATATGACTGATTCGCGTGAAAAGGTAAGAGATAGAAAAAGAATCCCGTAAGATAGACCGCTGGTGCTCATCTCACTATTTTCTACTCTTCCACTTGTTCAAGGCTGGAGTTCAGCACATGGAAGAACTCCTAACCTCTGCTGCTTTCACTTCGAGGAGATGGTCAATCCCAGGATTCAGAGTCAAAAGCCAATACGGAAAGAGCATCCCCACCAACGGGAACAGAAAGATCGACATGGCGGACTCCCTTGGGTCGAGCCTTTCGCCTTCTAAGGAGTTTTCTGACTCTTTGCGAGTCGAGAATACTCTCCGGTCCCGAAAAAAAAGCATGGAGGAGATTCATCCTGTCTGCCACCCCCATTCCCTTTCCCAGGGAAAGAGCTTCTTTCCTTGTTTTCGGATGCAAACTCTTCAAAGGAAGTGTCTTGAGTCGTCTTAAGGGCTGGCTTAGGTCATGGTGTCCTTGGTACCACCGCCGCCGTAGGCATTCATTCTGGGACCAGTCGTGAACCGGACCGATCGGACTAAGAATGAGCTTACCAGTAAAGGCGCGAGGTTCAAGGCTCAAAGAATTTGAGGTCCCAGTTCTTCTTCTTGAAGTGACAGTGGCTTGGAGCGTCCTTAGAAAATTTTCAATCTCAAATATATATGATAGAAAGAGGAGTCCAACAAGGATAAGTTCCATAAATCAGTCCGACTTGGCCTCATTGAAAAGAGGACCGATATACTTTTTCATATCAACTAAGGAAATCTTTCCGAGTTCACTCTATTTCGAATGGGACGCGGACCTCGTTCTGCTCGTTCAGCAGTTCAGCATTGTGGGATTCTCATTTCTAATATTTTGAATAAAGGATATTAATCATCTACGCTTTGCAACAAAGACCAGCGAGAGAAAGAGCTGGTCCTGCCTAGCTTAATTAAAGAAGAAAGGCTACTGCCTGAAGATAATGGTACTGATCCTCTTCCTCCGTCCGGTCGAGCTTCGTACTTGTCTGCCGATTTCTTCTTTCAATGTGAAGAATAGAATATTGTACGGGGTGGTTTGCATCCGGGTTTGAGAAGGCGGAATCCCAGAGTTCTTTCTACAAAAGAGAGATGAGATGGACGTGAAATTGAGGTTCCTTCTCGAACTACGGTCATCCTCAAGAATTGCGCGAAAGAGTGAGATGGATGCGCCTCCTACGGTTCGAGCTCCCGATCTCTGGTCGAGTTACTACCTCTTGCTGTCGACTTTGTCAGTTAGTTCGGGAATCTTTCTTCATTTATTCGAAAAAGAATATAATCAAGATGAATTGAGTGAATTAACGAGATTCATAAGCTTTTGCAAGAAGAAAAAAAAACCCTTTCAAGAACAAAGGCTACAGCCGATCCAATGGAGGTCGCGCGGACTCTTCTGCTACTTCATTCCCCTCCCAACCAGGCTTCTCAGTGGCAACTGCGCTTCTCAACTCCTAACCGCTCCTCTCCTATATCTGAAACTACGAGTACCTTCGCTCCTCTCCTTCCTAACCTCAGTCGAGTGGCTTCGCTCCTCTCCTATATCTGAAACTACGAGTACCTTCGCTCTGAACCTTCTATTCGTAGCTTGATTCTGCTTCGCTCTGAACCTATATTTGAAACTACGAGTACCTTCGCTCCTCTCCTTCCTAACCTCAGTCGAGTGGCTTCGCTCCTTTGAAAATGAATTTTTCAGTCGCCTCCTCCTACGGAGCCTGATTTTCCACTCAAAAAAGTCCGAAGGAGGGACAGAAGTAGCTCGACCATAGGAAGAGGGACGGAGGACCCATCAAAATCAGTGGAATTCAGAAGTCCGGAGGACGGGTCCGACAATGGGTTCCGCGATCGTCGACCACTAAATAGATTCTCCGTAAGACCGTAGATGGTGGGAGTCTATTGTGGGTTTTGTATGTGGTCTCCGCCTTTAGCTTATTACGCTTCCGGGGCGTCCCACCATTTCCTGGTGTGGTTAGCAGCAGAGCAGGTTGATCCTGATCAAGGTGAATTGGGCACATTCGAATTGCTGACCCATAGCCACCAAATACCAAGAGTTCTGTGGTAAACCCATCTCATTAGGCAAAAGTTTGCTTTCTTTGTGAGACTGCTTTCATTTGCCAAGAAATTGTGAAGGACAACGAACATTCTTTGAGCAAGGCATCCTTATCTTGGGTGCTTCAAAACTCTCCTGTGGCTTCGGCTCGATCTATCCAGGGTCTTTGCTCACCGATACTATGTAACCAAGCCCAATTCTTTCTACTATATGGAGCGGGTTTTAGAGTTCGTTCGTCACTTTACTCATCCAAGGGGAAAGGTTATGGGTTGCTGCAAGAAAGCCTCTAGGTTCATTACCCTGATCATGGTGGATTGGTAGGGGTCACCCTATAAACCCGGACAGATAAGAGATCGGGAATTAGGCGAGCTCCATCATCATTATGAACTGGGGAATGTGAAGAGAGATATACCCTGAAATTGGCTAGCAAGCTGGCTCAAGTGGGTCAAATGGTATGCTTCAGTCTGTTCTGATCCGCTGATAACGAAAGTACGAGATCCGGACATAGATCTTTGAAAGTACGGACTAAAAGGAAGTGAATATGGATATAAAGAAGGACTGAGGGCTCGAAATTCAAGACCTTCGGACGTAAAGACTGAAAGGAGAGAGGTTCGGGGAATTGCTTTGTCCAAGGTATGTATTGGATGATCAGACTGTGATCAAGTTCAATCGGTGGATATTGGGAGGGTGCTACCGATCGCCTGTAGAACTACCAATAATAGAAGCAAGAACATCAGACTTCTAGCCCCGGCGGCTTTGCTTTCTCTTGAAGATAGAATTCTGAATAAGTAGATAAGAAAGCTCCTTTACAGTCGCTTCCTCGCCTCAAATTCTTTCGTTGCACTCCTTTGAAGGAGCAAAGAATGAGAAAATTCTTTTCGAATTCCACTAAAAAAAGAGCGAGTTCTTCTCGAGTCTGGGATCGGAAGGAGATTTCATCCTAAAGTAGATCTCTCATCTTTCTTTCTTGTTCGCGCTTGAGGCGGTCTGACCTCTTTTCTAGTTTTTTCGGACCTTTTCTAGGAGAACCTTTCCCCTTTAGATCTGATTTTCTGTCACCAGAGCTATGCCAACTCAACCCCACGTAGCGGTGGGACCCCTACCTTGAACTCAATCCTCCTCCAACAAAGAAGCGGGACATCCCAGTCATTATCCCGTGGGAAAGAAGAACGGAACCACCGTCTAAAGCTTATTCGCCCCTAACCCTTGATTCTGGTAGTAGGGTTGAAGCCGCTTTCTTGACCTTTTCCCTTGGAATGAGTCAAACAAAGAAAGAGTATTTTGGACATCAATCAGAATCAAACTCGCAGTTAAGGCGATTGGCCGCTCCGTGGGGATCTCTAAGCGCATTCCCGCTACGTCTTCCTTACTAAAAAACTGAAGAAAGATCAAGCCTACTCACTCTTACGAATGAAAGAACAAAAGAATGAACTATTCCCAAATATCGTATAATCAATGAGTTCTCAATTTCTCGAGACTTTCTTCTCTCAAATTCACTAATTAAGCTACTCCAGATGAGTAGTCTGAAAACCTTTGCCTTTTGATAATATAAGTCAAAACCTTGCTTTTCATATCTTCAAATCAAAGCTATTTTCTGAATTTCATTTTTCACTTTCTACTCGCAATCTCCCAAGTCGAAAAGTCTCAGACGGCTTTCTTCATTCTTGGATTTGAGAGACCCCCGTATACACAGGGGATCCTCTTATCTGGGGAATTTCAATCCGGTCCGTGGTACTTGAATTTCAACTCCTTCTCCGCCTCTCCTTCGTGAACCTTGCACAAGATCTCCAACCAAACCTACTCAAAAGAAATACGAAAGAAGAATCGCTTCGCCTATTTTTTGGTCTCATTGAGAATCAAGTCAAAGACTTTGCGGTCCGGACCGGACCGATCTCAGAATCAAAGCTACTGCTTTTTCTTCAAGAACTTCTCCTTTCCTGGGGGCTGCTGGGCCTACTTTCCTGAAGTTATACCTCCGACCTTACTAGTTATCATGAGAAAAATACGAGTCAACTCCTTCGATCATTCTTTGACCCTTTATGAGCTTTGATCCTCTCCTTTCAGTCGAGCCCTCCTGAAGAGTCAAGAAGTGAGTGAAAAAAGGAAAGTCGAGAGGAATCTGAAGAAAAAAGCCTAGGAGTCACCTAGGGAAAGGTGGTCTGAGTTTCGTAAGCAGGACCTGTCTCACTGAAATCGGCAGAGGCATCCGAGGTTGAATAGGCAGAGGCTAGGTTGAGTCTGAGTCCGCTCTTTCTCTTTCTTCAAGAGGAAAGTGAGCCCAGAAGCTAGAACTCAGAAGCAAGCAGCCGTATCGCTTAGGGTCTATTAGGGATGATCGGGTATTCAATATACTGAGTCAAGCTATCCCAATGAATAGGGGGAATAGACTGAAAGCGGCCGGGCCGGATTGACCTTTTTTTTTAGGGTAGGCGGAAAGGTATTTCATTCTTTCATGAGAGACTCAAAGAGTAACTGAATGAGAGTAGGAGAATCAAGTATGTAATGCCAGCTTTCAGGATCGACTGGATTGATTGGATTGACCAGATCGGGACCGAGGTCTGAAGGTGTGAGTGAATAGGGGAGTCAGCTAGGGTCAGATCAATCGTAGGGCGCGGATCGATGGAAGCGAAGCAAAGCCTGAACCTCGACATTAAACTAGCACGTACCGGAGACCTAGGGCAAGGCGGAGTAAGGAGTTGACGGACGAGACCAGATCAGATAGAAAGAAGTGAGGATGACCCACGGTTTTGAAGTTCAACTCGACAGTCATCACCTAAAAGAATGAAAGGAAGAAAAGAAGAAAAGCCTATCCTTAACCCTCAGAAAAAAGGAGGCCCAATAGTGCGAGGCCTCGAGTGGACCGAAATGGTGCCCGCGAAGCCGGTCAACGGACGGCAGAGTCTTTTCCGATTTCAAAGAAGAAGAAAGATAGACTTTCCACAAAGGTTATATATGGAGTATATAACGTATAGTAAAGGTATAACTTTCTTTGATGTATAAAAAGAGAGAATTGGAAATGAATGAGAATGAGCTATAGGAGAGATCTTGAATGAGATCTTTCCTTTCAAGGGATGTTTCGGCAGAGTCAGTAAGAACAAGAGTCCCTTTCGTAGGGGAGTCAGAGGTTGAGGAAGCCTCAGTCTGAGTCAGTGGCTCTCGCTCTTCTTCCATTTCTTCTTTAGTCTTCTCAGAGAAAGGAGAGACTGAAGCACAACCCGGGGTGATAGAAGGAAGGAGGCCCCCACAAAGAGAAAAAGAGGCAGCATAAGAAAAAGAGGAAGCTTTACCTAGTGGGATAGGTTATTCAATAGACCGAGTCTGCTTGACCGAGGTGTGAATATGCTTTCCCTAGTAGACCAGGTAACCTCATAAATAGGAGAGAGCGGCTCACGAAGCTGGATACAGAGTTGGGGCAGATAGGTATTCTGATGGTAGGGATCGGGGAAGGTTAGACACAGCAATAGGAATATCATATCTTCAGAGTGATTCTGGAATTTCAGTGAAGAAGTGAAATAGGAAGAGGATCTCTCACTCGCTTTGAAAGAGATAAAGACGCCTCCGAAAGCTAGAACAAAGAAGGCAGTTGAGGAATAAGCCTCAGTCTGAGTTCCAACAATAGGAAAGGAAGTAGTCCCAGTTGACTAAGCTAGCCTCAAGCTATCAAAATGAGGGTTAGGAGGACTCGATTGAGGTCATTGTTCTCATAAGAAAGTCTTTCATCAGTCTCCCTTTCGGAAGAGGGCTAGAGAAGAACCGGCACTGGTAGAACCGCTACGTGGGCGTAAAGACCTAGGGGTGCGCCCTCTACTTCCGCCTCAACTAATGCCCTCTTTCAGTCAGATTCCTGCCTCTGAAAGGGCAAGGGAAACTGCCCGTGGCTCTCTAAGCTAAGCGCGGCTTGCTTCCGACCAGTGATTGAGGCCTGACTTTCTCCTTCGCGATCCTAGGCTTTCCTTCCTTCAAGTTTGGGACCGCGGAAGGACGAGTCTTATTCCACTAAAAGACTCAAGAGGGGTCAAATTCTGATCGCCTCGTCTACCAGGATCAGGATAAGGCCTTGCTTGTACCGCTCCGTGGCTATTTCATCCATTTCTTCTCGTTCAGAACTGATTCACCGCACCACTTTTGGGAACTACCTGGATCTTCCCTTCCTTCCGACCCGACCTCTATTGGATGAGCTAGTGCCCACTCCTAACCCTACGCGCCGAGCTGCTTTATAGAGCTCCCTTTCCCGGCCAGTCTCTACAACTCTCTCTCTACTTTCTTAAGAAAGTCAGTCAACTTGTAGGTGGGTGTCAAAAAATCCGCTTTGGAGCTCATCTTTGGGAACCAACTGAGACTTCCCTTTCCAACCGCAGAGTGGGACTGACGGATTCTTCTTTCTCTTCTCAAAGGGGCGTCCTACGAAGGTGACCTCCCACCCACCCGTCGGTCTCACTTCTTATCTGACCCTGATTTCTTAAGTAGAAGTAGTCCGAAGGACTGATTTATGGAACTGAAGCTCGTCGAATACACCTCTTTGAGTTCGAAAATTCTCATTCTTTTCATTGAGTGAATTCAAGATAAATGAAAGAACGAAAGAAGAAGAAAGTGAATATGGATTTCGATCATTCTTTGATCCTGACTCTTCCTTACGCTTCTCAAATTCTTTGAACCCGTCCGAAGGACTGATTTATATCCATATTAGCTTGAATTCAGCCTTTCTTGAAATTCAAGCAGTGAGGACTATGAAGACTGGAGGACCCGTGCGGGGGCTCGTAGATAAATTCAGGTGCGAAGCAGAATCAAGCTACGAAGGACAGGATCAATGTAATATGAGAGAAGAAAATCAGAGAAAAGGAGTCAAGACTCCTAACTACGGGAGTGCAAGTCAGAACCCTTAATAGGGCGGAGGAGGCGAGATGTAAGAGAAAGAAGAACTTTCAAAACTGATAAGAGAGAAAGATCAGATCAGAATCGCTTGATCAAGGCCTGTCATATTATTCTTTCTTCTTATTTCACTCGCCGCCGCAGAGCTTGAAACTGATTTCATATTCGAGAAAGCCCTTCAATCTTTTCTTTCTTCATTTCTTTCTTTCTCTCTTCTTTAATAGACTAGTTCATGGAAAGTCTTTCAACCTTTCTCCGTTGATACTCTGCCAGACCTTTACCGGCTTCGCAGGCACCTGTATATCGGCCACTCGAGGCCTCGCACTTTGGTCGCTGCTTTTTCTCAAGGAGAAGAAGAAGAAAGATAGAAATTTCTCGATATCTTTCTTTCTTCACTGACGAGATTTCGAAATTCAATAGAGAATGAAAGTGAGTACTTTCTTCCTCTTTCTCTCTATCGGTCGTCCGATTGAATCAAACTCTAGAATCCTAGATTTGCATCCATTAGCAAAGTTCATACCTTGAAGCCTCCATGGTCGAGAGTCTCCCTTTCTTTCATCTTCGAAGGTCTCGAGCACTAGAATGAGAATGATTTTTCTGAAAGAAGAAGAGCGGACGAGGAAGAGAGCCCGGAGACTGCTGGGACGGATCCGAAAGAGAGTGAGACTGATTCCCTCTGGATGGAAGTGGGAAATTACGTGTGAGTGCAATTTTTTCCTGACTTTGAGCCTTAGTGCATGAGGACGAGTCAATACAAATGCCGGAGGCTTTCTTCTTTCAGTCGAGACCTCTGGACTGATTTTGATCCATATTCATGAACCGAGGGCTCGTAGATAAATTCAGGTGCGAAGCAGAATCAAGCTACGAAGGACAGGATCAATGTAATATGAGAGAAGAAAATCAGAGAAAAGGAGTCAAGACTCCTAACTACGGGAGTGCAAATCTTCATTCCTTCATTTTTCTCTCTTGTTGCGGGACTTGTTAATGGAACTGATTTTCATATGAAAGATGGAACTCAAACTTCTCAACTCTTTCTCTAGTAAGAGGAATTGCATTTTGATGCCGACTATCCACTGAAAGTAGAATCTTTGAGAATGAATTCTCCCACGTAGCGGTTCGAACTCCACAAGAAGAAAGCCGCCGGGTAGGATACTGAAACTCAATCTACTTCGTATGCGCTTCGCTTTCTTCTAGCCCCTATAATCGAGTGGTCAAGCTTCTGCCTTTCGAGCTCCCCTCTTCCCATAGGCGGCAAATCCGGGGTCTAGCCTTTCTTCCTTAGCCTTTTCATGAATGAATGAATTACAGAACATTATCTATAAGGGGGCTTGGGCAATTCAAAGACTGAATCATCGATCGAAGGACTTCTGCTTCAAGCACTTATGCAAGAGCCAGAGAAAGAGAAAGGGCTCCTGCGGCCTTTCCCTCGTCTGCAACTCTTTTTCTTTCTTCTCGAAATAGGTAGCTCTCGCATTCCACAAATTCTTTGGGCCTCCGTAGCTTAATTATTCAGTCGAGCCTCGTCCTTCTCCTTCGCGATGGATTTGTGAAACTCCTTCTTCTGCGGAATAAGCAGTCTTGGTGCTTGGGGCGTGGCACTAGTCATTATGCCTTTGGGTCGAGGGCCTTTGATTGAATCTTGGACTTCTTTCCAAAGATCAAGCCTAGGGGGAAAGCATGCAATGAATGAAGCCCATGGCGAAATGGACATCGTCAAAACCCTGGATTTGGCTTGTATTTTCAAGTTCTATCTTTCAAAGTATGACCTTACTCCTGAAAGAAGAAGGGAAGAAATAGCCGTCTAAACTCTTGAACCTACTTCAAAAGAAGAAAAGAAAGCGAAGATAAAGGCTCAAAGAATGATCGAAGAATATTGAGACTAAAAAAAAGGAAGAAAGCCTATCAAATCCAAAAAAGGCTGAAGTACCTACCTCTGAACCTACTATTATTTGGAACGTCTGAACCTAAAAAAAGTCGGCAAGGAAGAAAGTCCTCCTATTCTTTATGGTCCTTCTCCAACCCTACTTCAAGTCAGATAAGAAGGCAGAACTGGAGGCCGAACCGGAGGCAATCAAAAGTTCATATGGTAGATTGAAGAGCAGAGGACTGAGGGCTCGACTGAAAGGATCAAAGAATGATCGAAAGGCGAGGCGGAGTAGGCGCAAAGAATTTGCGTGAGAGTGAAATGAAAAAAAATCTTCGTTGAGACTGTAAGGAGAGGAGTTGAGGCGGAAAGAATTTGCGAGGCGACTGTGAAGGAGCGAAGCAGAATCAAGCTAGGAAGGAGAGGAGCGAAGCCACTCGACTGAGGTTAGGAAGGAGAGGAGCGAAGGTACTCTACGAAAAAAATATAGGAGAGGATCAAAGAATTTGAGACTGAGGTTAGGAAGGTTCAGAGCGAAGGTACTCTACGAAAAAAATATAGGAGAGGATCAAAGAATTTGAGACTGAGGTTAGGAAGGAGAGGAGCGAGGGACTAAGAAGGAGAGGCTCAAAGAATGATCTTTGAATTTGACTTGTGTTTTCACCTTGAATCCGAGTAACTTCACTCTATTTTCGACTAAGAAACTAGTAGGATGCAGAATCAGTAGTTTCAGTTTCGGCTCTCGCTTTCGTTGTGGAAGTGAAAGTATTTGCTGTAGCTTTTCTTGTTGCATTAGCAGAAGGAGCAGGAGAAGTGGAAGTTCCCCCCTTCAAAGGGATCCCTCGTCCCAGTTCTTCTTCTTTCAGACAAAGAAGTCGTGGTAGTTGTTGCAGAAAAAGTAGCTTTTTAGTTGGGTAGGGGAATTAGTAGGGTTCATTCTTTCATGAGTAAGCGAAAAAGAAAGCTAGAAAAAGATTCCCTATTAGATTATGAAATGCTGAAGGAGCATCAGCCTCCTATCTCAGATAATCAGCCTTCTTCAGGGGTCGGAAGGATGTAATGAAAGGAAGGAAGCCCACGCGTCAGGAGGAACCCATTCCAGAAATGCTTAAGACGGCGGCTCTTTCCCACCCAGTTGAATAGAAAGTGGCTCTTGCATAAGTGGTTGCAGGAGATAAAGTAGCTTTTCTTGTTGCATATTCACTCAAGAATCTCGTTATCAATCTCATTCTTGATCAAAGATTCCCTTACTCAGGGAGAAAGTCGACAGACAAGACGGACAAACTAGACGGACGCGCGATCTCAGGCGCGGGGCTTTGAACTGGGCCATGGCCCCCATTCCCCCTTCTGACCTATCCACTCAACTAAGGGGACAGCAGCTGAATCTGGGACACCTTTTCATTCCCCTACTATTCAGAACGGACCCATGAGAAAATGGACTCCCAGGTTTGCATCCAGTAAAATCACTGTAATATCTCGTTCAAGAATTGGGACATGGACATCTTTCGACCACTTTCCGCTAAGCCCTTTTCTTTGAATTAATTCAATTCAGCCTTGAATGAGGCCAATGCATTCATACGGATCTCTCTCATTCGCATACCGATCGAAGAAGGGATTTCTCATCCGACACAGCTGCTGCTACTTCTGCTCTTTCAACTAAAGCGACTGCTTTTTCTTCCGCGTAGTTTCAATCTTCTTTGAACCTCTTCTCTCTCCTGAACTTCAGAGTGGCTTCGCACCGCGTAGTGGGGTCTATCATTTCTTCCTCAACCTCGGCTGCAAGAGACCCTTTCTTTG
>NC_066866.1:25398390-25400890 GCF_025177605.1 Cucumis melo | reverse complement strand
CCTACGGCCGCAATGCCCACTCAACACACAAAAGTGATGCCAAACCTATCTTCTAGTGCTTGGATTGTTATGAAATTTTTTCTGGGAGCTAAACAATGTAAACAAAGGATGTCCTCCAAAAATTAGAATTTTTGGAAACGTTTTACTATTTTTAAATTTTTTTTAATTTTTTAACAATAAAAATTCATAAAATATTATTGGTTGGTTCAAAAATTATGAAACTTGTTTTCCACACTCATTTGAATGTCTAAAAGATAATACAATCAAGTCCCGGTCATAATAATAACACAATCAAAAGTTATGGCATGGTGTGACATTTCGGCTTTTTCATATGCAAGCCTGCCAGACCCAAAAAAGCCAGAATGTACTATATAGGGGGGGCGACCTGCCTGCATGGGCGGGGCGCGGGGGTACCCCTATGCCGCGGCGCCGACCCTTCAAGCACATTGCGCCCATCATGGGCACATATGCTTGGGGGGTCGGCGCCGGCGGAGTGCCACCTCCGGCCGCCGGCGGCGAGTGAGAGTGGGTGTCGAGTTGATGCTCGGATGGGCTTTGCGCGGACAATGCTTGCACCTCGGTGTGGGCGTGCACTCCAAGCGGGCTTGTTCGTGAGGAGACGAGATAACTTGCGATTGCTTTGTGCTTGGTGGACGAAGGGTTCGGCCGGAGTGCCACATCCGACCGTCGGGCAAGGAGTGAGAGCGGGATGGGCGTGCTTGGACAATGCTTGCACCTCGGTGTGGGCGTGCACTCCAAGTGTGCTTGTCTTGGCGATTGCTTCGTGCTTGGCGGAGGGGTTTGGCCATAACGATGGGCTTGTCCGTCGGGCAGGGAGTGAGAGCGGGTGTCGAGTTGATGCTCGGATGGGCTTGCGCGGACAATGCTTGCACCTCGATGTGGGCGTGCACTCCAAGCGGGCTTGTTCGTGAAGATACGAGATGTCTTGCGATTGCTTTGTGCTCGGTGGATGGGTTTCGTCGGAGTGCCACGTCCGACCGTTGGGCGGGGAGTGAGAGCGGGTGTCGAGTTGATGCTCGGATGGGCTTGCGCGGACAATGCTTGCACCTCGGTGTGGGCGTGCACTCCAAGCGGGTTTGTTCGTGAAGATACGAGATGTCTTGCAATTGCTTCTTGCTTGGTGGAAGGGTTTGGTCAAAATCGATGGAATGCCGGGCCCCTACGTCGGGCAAGGAGTGAGAGCGGGATGTCAAATTGACATTCTTGGATGGGTTTTGCTTGGACAATGCTTGCACCTCGGTGTGGGCGTGCACTCCAAGTGGGCTTGTCTTGCGATTGCTTCTTGCTTGGTGGAGGGGTTTGGCCATAACGATGGGCTTGTCCATCGGGCAGGGAGTGAGAGCGGGTGTCGAGTTGATGCTCGGATGGGCTTGCGCGGACAATGCTTGCACCTCGGTGTGGGCGTGCACTCCAAGCGGGCTTGTTCGTGAAGATACGAGATGTCTTGCGATTGCTTTGTGCTTGGTGGATGGGTTTCGTCGGAGTGCCACGTCCGACCGTTGGGCGGGGAGTGAGAGCGGGTGTCGAGTTGATGCTCGGATGGGCTTGCGCGGACAATGCTTGCACCTCGGTGTGGGCGTGCACTCCAAGCGGGCTTGTTCGTGAAGATACGAGATGTCTTGTGATTGCTTCTTGCTTGGTGGAAGGGTTTGGTGGGTGCCCCTTATGCCCCTACGTCGGGCGGGGATAGAGAGCGGGATGTGCGGTGAGGTGGGGGATGGGCTTGCTTGGATAATGCTTGCACCTCGTTGCGGGCGTGTTCTCGGCATGCTTTCCTCTGTCGAGACTGGACATGCTGCGATCGATCCCCGTTTGACGAAAGGGCTCGTCCCATAACAATGACGGTGTTTCGGTTGCAATGTTCATGTGGGTTACACAATGCTCATATCGAGCGCGCGCACGACGTTCCGTGCTCGGCCTCGCGCGGCGACTCTGCGACCCTGCTTGCTTTAATGCAGCGTAAGGGCGCGGATAGCCGAGCGTTGCACGGGCTCGATGCGTACGGCGCATGAGTGGTGATACGGTAGTTTGGGTTGGCAGGCTCGTTGCTCGGGCATCGAACTGTCAACGTCGGCTCCACCTCATTGACGTGCCCCGAACAAAGCTTGAGTTCGAGCGGTCACAATCGATCGGTTCTTGCATCGGTACCTCACTCGATGGAAGCGTCGCGTCCCGTTGGCCCCTTTCTGTCGACACCCATCTTTGGGTGGACAACGAACCCGATAGCCCGCATCGCGTTCCGCCTTGACATCTTCGGTTGTCATTGCGGGCCGCGTCGTTGGCGCTCGCTCTCTCGGATGCAGTGCATTCGGTGGCATGATAAGTCCCTCGAAACGTGTTGCCTTTGCCCATTGCTCGAACGAATGACGCTCGCTCCCCGTATTGCTCCAATGCCGTACGGCGTTGGCATGCATGCGGGCTGCGACGTCGTGTAGGAATGCTACCTGGTTGATCCTGCCAGTAGTCATATGCTTGTCTC
>NC_066866.1:25366857-25371857 GCF_025177605.1 Cucumis melo | reverse complement strand
ACTTGCTGATTGAGTTAAGCAAGTGCCGCACAATCGTGTTGAGAAGTTACGATTGTGACAAGTGGTATCAGAGCCAAATTGGCTAATTGACGATTACACCAAAGCATGTCGTCGTCGAATCCATCGGGCAAGGCCCAGAGAGACCGACTGGTAGAGATAGAAGAGCAGATGCTCTACCTAGTCGAAGTTCCCGACTCCATCCGCTACTTGGAGTCTCGTGTCGACGAAATTTCTGAGAAAGCTAACATGATCGATGCGGTAGCTGGCCGTGTCGAAGGGTTGCCAATAAAAGAGTTGTTGGCAAGGGTTGACGCCCTAGAAGAAAACACCAACGCCAGAAGAACTATTAACTACGAGCGTGGGGAGAGTTCCTCAGGCTTTGGTGCCCACATGGAAGAACGTGTCGGCGAGCTTGATAACGCTCAGAAGACACTATTAGAGATGATAAACGGCATGTCGGAGGATTTTAGAGTCACCCTCGATGTCGTTAGGAATGAAATCGCAGACGTGAACGCAAGACTGAGTCTCACGATGCGAGCAATGGCTAACCAAGCTCCAGCTGGAGGAGCAATTTCGGTTAGCAAAGTAAAAGTCCCAGAACCAAAGCCCTTCTGTGGGGCAAGAGATGCTAAGGCCCTGGAGAACTACATCTTCGACCTTGAACAGTACTTCAAGGCTACAAACACTATCGCCGAAGAAGCCAAAGTGACGTTGGCAACGATGCATCTGTCTGAAGATGCAAAGTTGTGGTGGAGGTCCCGATACGTAGACATACAGGAAGGACGTTGCACTGTAGATACGTGGGACGCCCTGAAGAGAGAACTCCGCTCGCAATTTTTCCCCGAGAATGTGGAAATCCTGGCTCGGCGAAAATTGCGCGATCTAAGACACACCGGCGAGATTCGGGAGTACGTGAAGCAGTTCGCAGGGTTAATGCTAGACATCCGGGATATGTCAGAGAAAGACAAGGTTTTCTACTTTGTCGAAGGGCTGAAACCGTGGGCGAGGGCCAAGTTGTATGAACAAAGGGTCCAAGACCTCACGTCAGCATATGCAGCAGCCGAACGGTTGTTTGATCTGACAAGTGACTCTCAAGATGCGAGGCGTAATCAAAGTTCCTCACCAAGAAGGAACAGGGATAGTCGCCCGAGCTCTCCCAAAGCTGTCGGGGGAGACAAACGTTCTGGTAAGGACCGCAAACCTTACCAGTCAACCACCGAAAATACATGGCGAAGGCCGAATGATCGAAGCCCAAACAAGCGTCCCCTCAGTTGTTTCATATGTCAGGGGCCCCATTTGGCAAGAGAATGCCCGAACAAAGTCGACTTCCATGCGTTTCAGGCCTCCTTAATTGCGGAGTCAGACGATAAGTCAAATCAAGTCGAGGATGAAGCGGGCCTGATAGGTGGGGGCGAGAAGACCCGGATAGGGGCCATAAAATACATGTCCTCTCTCCAGAAAAAGTCAGGGGAGAGCCACGTGCCATCGAAAGGGGGCTTACTGTATGTTGACACCTGGATCAACCAAAAGCAGACTAAGAGCACAATGGTTGATTCTGGTGCAACCCACAACTTTATTACAGAAGCAGAAGCCAGGCGTCTAGGGCTCCATTGGGAGAGGGATTCAGGAAAGATGAAAGCCGTGAATTCTATTGCCCTACCTATCGTCGGATTGGTGAAGCGAACGACGATAAAGTTGGGAGGATGGAGAGGCCCCGTAGACTTTGTGGTTGTAAAGATGGACGACTTCGATGTAGTGCTGGGAATGGAGTTCCTCCTCGAACATCAAGTCATTCCAATGCCGTCAGCCAAATGTCTAGCGATCACCGGATCCTTCCCCACAGTAGTGCAAGCAGATATTCGGCAACCTAACGGGTTCAGAATGATATCGGCCATGCAACTAGACGGGAGTCGTGCCCAAGAGGAACCACCATCTGTGGAGATCCTGGTTGGGGCGTTGGAAAAGCCGGGGGAGACAGTCCCCAAGGACACTCTGTGTGTCCCAGAGAAGCGCCATGGTGTGATGCCAAGTAGTTGGCCCAAGTCCTCGTCGAGGCGAAGGAGGACCGACCATGGGAAAGAGCCGCCATCAGAGGCAAAAGCGCATGCGAAGAATGCTTATCGCATGGCGCCGCCGGAGTTGACCAAACTTCGGGAACCATCAGAGACGTTGTTGAATACAGGGTGTAGTATACCCGTACAAGCTCCGTATGGAGCCCGCGTCCTTTCCCTGAAGAAGAAGGACAGGAGCCCACAACAGTGTGTTGACCGTCGTACCCAGAGTAAGCTCACGGTCCGGCGTAAAAGTCCACTCCCCATGCTCACGAGGCGGGTGGACTGCCGACGTGGAGTGAAGCGTCGCCCAAAATCAGACGACCGACCGAGGCAATGTCGAGTAAGAACAACGAAGGCAAAGGGACTCGGGAAAAGTTGTGTCACTAGGCATGAAGCATACGAGTTCCCCGTGGCACCGCTGGGTCTTACTGATGCCAAGGGAGGAAATTGTTGTTTTGTGCAGGGACAGGTGAGCGTGCTGATTCATGCGGGGGAGTCCCACCAAGGTGGGTCGTCGAGAGGAGAAGACACTCAGTGGAGCGAGAACCTCGAGTGTCAGGTCGCCCTCAATGGTTCAAAGCAAGCCATGATCGAGGAGCCAAGTCTTGGGGTCGTCGAGGCGACCAAGACTTCGGAAGTCGAAGCCGAGCAACTCAGTTGTGTGCTCGCAGAACAGCTGCATCATTGTGTTGATGGCAGACAAAAGAATTGGGTTCAACTGCTGAAGGTAGCCCAATTCGGTAGTAGTGCTCAGACAGACTCGCCGAACAAGAGAAGTCCGTTTGAGATTGAAGATAAGAGGCATTCTGCATTGCCGCCCGTCGCTGATGGCCCTTGTCTAAGGGACCGCCCTCAAGTCCACCGAGTCAAAGAAGAATGTGAACAGATGGCCAACATCGCTCGAGTGTGCCTAGAAGAAGCTTCAAGGCCGATGGAGGAGAGGGGAGATCAAAGGCGATGCCCTCTCGAGTTCGAGGGGATGACCAAGCTTCCAATTGACGGTGCAACAACGCCGTACGATCATCTGTCAACCTGGACCTGGAGGAAGACAGAGAAGTCGAGCAAGCCCTTGCTGACAGAGTAAGGATTAGTAGAAGGCCCACGAGGGAGGTACATAAATTCCTGGTGCAGCGGAAGAAGCCCCTCGTGGAGGTAACCAATGGAAGACCTTTCGAAGATTTTGAAGCGTGGACGCAGAAGACCGAAGAGCTCCAGCTTCGCCAGTTGACGAGGACGTCAACCGTTTAAGAGGGGGAGAATGTCAGGGGCATAATTGTCCAACGTATTATTTACCGTTGGTCGTATGCCCGAATACCCCCAAATCACTTTATCTTTATGTCTTGAAAGTAGTTTAGGTTAATTCTTTCGTTTAGGTGTCGCTGAGTCACAGTGTGACATTTCGGCTTTTTCATATGCAAGCCTGCCAAGGCCAAAATTCTCAATATGTACTATAGGGGGTACATGAACAGTCCGACCCCCGCCCAAGCCTTGTCGCACTCTTTGCATGCTGAGTTATTTTCCTTGCAATTGACAGTCTTCAATGCTTTCTTTATGACGTTTTCAACTATTTACTTTCTCTCTCCCGTTTTATAAAAACATTTTCCCAAGAACGGGGAGGGAGGCTACGTCATACCGCGAGTTTGTCCGCGGATTCCGATTATCGAACGGCTGACTTGCTGATTGAGTTAAGCAAGTGCCGCACAATCGTGTTGAGAAGTTACGATTGTGACACGGCGCGCGCCGCAAGCCCATGCGACTGCAGTGGGGCGTGCGCGTAGGGTGCCGCGCACGCGATGCTTGTGCGAGCGTGGGGATCCGTCTAAGGGGCGTGCGTGCTTGGCTTGTAAGTGGCAGATGAGCCTTGTTGCCATGATCCACCGAGATTCATCTCGACCCTACCCACACACAACTCATTTATTTCTTCCAATTTCCGTGGAGGTTATATCTTATGTAAAAGGACGAAAAACATAAGTGTTAGTGAGGGGTTGGCCTTAGACTAGAAAACAAGTATAAATGTTAGTGAAGCAAATAATCTTTGAATGCCCAAGTATAAGATAGGGTGCTCGTGTGCAAGTCAAGGCCCAAGGCCAAGGCCGAGGCCTTGGAGTACAAATCACGCACATGGGCGCGCGCGCCGTGCGTTAGTGGGCGTGTGTGGGTCGCGCGCTGCATGCCCGTGCGTCTGCGGGGGGCGTGCGCGCAGGGGGCCGACCCTTCAAGCGTCTACGGGCGTGTGTGGGGCGCGCGCCGCATGCCCGTGGCCGAGGCTTGCACACGAACGCCTACGGTGCATCACAAAAATAATTGAGAGGTTATTGTACCTCTTCCGTGCCCACCATGCGCCATGCCCTTCGGGCGTGTGTGGGGCGTGCGCGCAGAGTTCCAAGCGCGGCATGCGTCTGCGGGCGTGTGTCCCCGCGCCGCATGCCCAAGCGTCTGCGTGGGACGTGCGCGCAAGCCGCGCGCAGCATGCGTCTTTGTTGGGCGTGACCACCCACGTCTAGAATTCATGGAAAAAACTCTATGGAGGTTGTTGGAACAAACCCATGCCCCCACCGTAGGTGCCCACAGGCCCACCGAGCATGCAGCATGCGCGCCCCCATGCGCACGAATGCGGCACGGCCATGGGCGGGCGCGCCGCATGGCCATGCGTCTGCGTGGGGCTTGCGCGCAGGGTGCCGCGCGCGCCATGCGTCTGCGTGGGGCGTGCGCGCAGGTTGCCGCGCGCGCCATGCGTCTGCGTGGGGCGTGCGCGCAGGTTGCCGCGCGCGCCATGCGTCTGCGTGGGGCGTGCGCGCAGGGGGCCGCGCGCGCCGCAAGCCCATGCGTCTGCGTGGGGCGTGCGCGCATGGGGCCGCGCGCGCCGCAAGCCCATGCGTCTGCGTGGGGCGTGCGCGCATGGGGCCGCGCGCGCCTTGCGTCTGCTGGAGTTTGTGGGGCGCGCGC
>NC_066866.1:25336857-25346857 GCF_025177605.1 Cucumis melo | reverse complement strand
AGCAATGGCTAACCAAGCTCCAGCTGGAGGAGCAATTTCGGTTAGCAAAGTAAAAGTCCCAGAACCAAAGCCCTTCTGTGGGGCAAGAGATGCTAAGGCCCTGGAGAACTACATCTTCGACCTTGAACAGTACTTCAAGGCTACAAACACTATCGCCGAAGAAGCCAAAGTGATGTTGGCAACGATGCATCTGTCTGAAGATGCAAAGTTGTGGTGGAGGTCCCGATACGTAGACATACAAGAAGGACGTTGCACTGTAGATACGTGGGACGCCCTGAAGAGAGAACTCCGCTCGCAATTTTTCCCCGAGAATGTGGAAATCCTGGCTCGGCGAAAATTGCGCGATCTAAGACACACCGGCGAGATTCGGGAGTACGTGAAGCAGTTCGCAGGGTTAATGCTAGACATCCGGGATATGTCAGAGAAAGACAAGGTTTTCTACTTTGTCGAAGGGCTGAAACCGTGGGCGAGGGCCAAGTTGTATGAACAAAGGGTCCAAGACCTCACGTCAGCATATGCAGCAGCCGAACGGTTGTTTGATCTGACAAGTGACTCTCAAGATGCGAGGCGTAATCAAAGTTCCTCACCAAGAAGGAACAGGGATAGTCGCCCGAGCTCTCCCAAAGCTGTCGGGGGAGACAAACGTTCTGGTAAGGACCGCAAACCTTACCAGTCAACCACCGAAAATACATGGCGAAGGCCGAATGATCGAAGCCCAAACAAGCGTCCCCTCAGTTGTTTCATATGTCAGGGGCCCCATTTGGCAAGAGAATGCCCGAACAAAGTCGACTTCCATGCGTTTCAGGCCTCCTTAATTGCGGAGTCAGACGATAAGTCAAATCAAGTCGAGGATGAAGCGGGCCTGATAGGTGGGGGCGAGAAGACCCGGATAGGGGCCATAAAATACATGTCCTCTCTCCAGAAAAAGTCAGGGGAGAGCCACGTGCCATCGAAAGGGGGCTTACTGTATGTTGACACCTGGATCAACCAAAAGCAGACTAAGAGCACAATGGTTGATTCTGGTGCAACCCACAACTTTATTACAGAAGCAGAAGCCAGGCGTCTAGGGCTCCATTGGGAGAGGGATTCAGGAAAGATGAAAGCCGTGAATTCTATTGCCCTACCTATCGTCGGATTGGTGAAGCGAACGACGATAAAGTTGGGAGAATGGAGAGGCCCCGTAGACTTTGTGGTTGTAAAGATGGACGACTTCGATGTAGTGCTGGGAATGGAGTTCCTCCTCGAACATCAAGTCATTCCAATGCCGTCAGCCAAATGTCTAGCGATCACCGGATCCTTCCCCACAGTAGTGCAAGCAGATATTCGGCAACCTAACGGGTTCAGAATGATATCGGCCATGCAACTAGACGGGAGTCGTGCCCAAGAGGAACCACCATCTGTGGAGATCCTGGTTGGGGCGTTGGAAAAGCCGGGGGAGACAGTCCCCAAGGACACTCTGTGTGTCCCAGAGAAGCGCCATGGTGTGATGCCAAGTAGTTGGCCCAAGTCCTCGTCGAGGCGAAGGAGGACCGACCATGGGAAAGAGCCGCCATCAGAGGCAAAAGCGCATGCGAAGAATGCTTATCGCATGGCGCCGCCGGAGTTGACCAAACTTCGGGAACCATCAGAGACGTTGTTGAATACAGGGTGTAGTATACCCGTACAAGCTCCGTATGGAGCCCGCGTCCTTTCCCTGAAGAAGAAGGACAGGAGCCCACAACAGTGTGTTGACCGTCGTACCCAGAGTAAGCTCACGGTCCGGCGTAAAAGTCCACTCCCCATGCTCACGAGGCGGGTGGACTGCCGACGTGGAGTGAAGCATCGCCCAAAATCAGACGACCGACCGAGGCAATGTCGAGTAAGAACAACGAAGGCAAAGGGACTCGGGAAAAGTTGTGTCACTAGGCATGAAGCATACGAGTTCCCCGTGGCACCGCTGGGTCTTACTGATGCCAAGGGAGGAAATTGTTGTTTTGTGCAGGGACAGGTGAGCGTGCTGATTCATGCGGGGGAGTCCCACCAAGGTGGGTCGTCGAGAGGAGAAGACACTCAGTGGAGCGAGAACCTCGAGTGTCAGGTCGCCCTCAATGGTTCAAAGCAAGCCATGATCGAGGAGCCAAGTCTTGGGGTCGTCGAGGCGACCAAGACTTCGGAAGTCGAAGCCGAGCAACTCAGTTGTGTGCTCGCAGAACAGCTGCATCATTGTGTTGATGGCAGACAAAAGAATTGGGTTCAACTGCTGAAGGTAGCCCAATTCGGTAGTAGTGCTCAGACAGACTCGCCGAACAAGAGAAGTCCGTTTGAGATTGAAGATAAGAGGCATTCTGCATTGCCGCCCGTCGCTGATGGCCCTTGTCTAAGGGACCGCCCTCAAGTCCACCGAGTCAAAGAAGAATGTGAACAGATGGCCAACATCGCTCGAGTGTGCCTAGAAGAAGCTTCAAGGCCGATGGAGGAGAGGGGAGATCAAAGGCGATGCCCTCTCGAGTTCGAGGGGATGACCAAGCTTCCAATTGACGGTGCAACAACGCCGTACGATCATCTGTCAACCTGGACCTGGAGGAAGACAGAGAAGTCGAGCAAGCCCTTGCTGACAGAGTAAGGATTAGTAGAAGGCCCACGAGGGAGGTACATAAATTCCTGGTGCAGCGGAAGAAGCCCCTCGTGGAGGTAACCAATGGAAGACCTTTCGAAGATTTTGAAGCGTGGACGCAGAAGACCGAAGAGCTCCAGCTTCGCCAGTTGACGAGGACGTCAACCGTTTAAGAGGGGGAGAATGTCAGGGGCATAATTGTCCAACGTATTATTTACCGTTGGTCGTATGCCCGAATACCCCCAAATCACTTTATCTTTATGTCTTGAAAGTAGTTTAGGTTAATTCTTTCGTTTAGGTGTCGCCGAGTCACAGTGTGACATTTCGGCTTTTTCATATGCAAGCCTGCCAAGGCCAAAATTCTCAATATGTACTATAGGGGGTACATGAACAGTCCAACCCCCGCCCAAGCCTTGTCGCACTCTTTGCATGCTGAGTTATTTTCCTTGCAATTGACAGTCTTCAATGCTTTCTTTATGACGTTTTCAACTATTTACTTTCTCTCTCCCGTTTTATAAAAACATTTTCCCAAGAACGGGGAGGGAGGCTACGTCATACCGCGAGTTTGTCCGCGGATTCCGATTATCGAACGGCTGACTTGCTGATTGAGTTAAGCAAGTGCCGCACAATCGTGTTGAGAAGTTACGATTGTGACAAGTGGTATCAGAGCCAAATTGGCTAATTGACGATTACACCAAAGCATGTCGTCGTCGAATCCATCGGGCAAGGCCCAGAGAGACCGACTGGTAGAGATAGAAGAGCAGATGCTCTACCTAGTCGAAGTTCCCGACTCCATCCGCTACTTGGAGTCTCGTGTCGACGAAATTTCTGAGAAAGCTAACATGATCGATGCGGTAGCTGGCCGTGTCGAAGGGTTGCCAATAAAAGAGTTGTTGGCAAGGGTTGACGCCCTAGAAGAAAACACCAACGCCAGAAGAACTATTAACTACGAGCGTGGGGAGAGTTCCTCAGGCTTTGGTGCCCACATGGAAGAACGTGTCGGCGAGCTTGACAACGCTCAGAAGACACTATTAGAGATGATAAACGGCATGTCGGAGGATTTTAGAGTCACCCTCGATGTCGTTAGGAATGAAATCGCAGACGTGAACGCAAGACTGAGTCTCACGATGCGAGCAATGGCTAACCAAGCTCCAGCTGGAGGAGCAATTTCGGTTAGCAAAGTAAAAGTCCCAGAACCAAAGCCCTTCTGTGGGGCAAGAGATGCTAAGGCCCTGGAGAACTACATCTTCGACCTTGAACAGTACTTCAAGGCTACAAACACTATCGCCGAAGAAGCCAAAGTGATGTTGGCAACGATGCATCTGTCTGAAGATGCAAAGTTGTGGTGGAGGTCCCGATACGTAGACATACAAGAAGGACGTTGCACTGTAGATACGTGGGACGCCCTGAAGAGAGAACTCCGCTCGCAATTTTTCCCCGAGAATGTGGAAATCCTGGCTCGGCGAAAATTGCGCGATCTAAGACACACCGGCGAGATTCGGGAGTACGTGAAGCAGTTCGCAGGGTTAATGCTAGACATCCGGGATATGTCAGAGAAAGACAAGGTTTTCTACTTTGTCGAAGGGCTGAAACCGTGGGCGAGGGCCAAGTTGTATGAACAAAGGGTCCAAGACCTCACGTCAGCATATGCAGCAGCCGAACGGTTGTTTGATCTGACAAGTGACTCTCAAGATGCGAGGCGTAATCAAAGTTCCTCACCAAGAAGGAACAGGGATAGTCGCCCGAGCTCTCCCAAAGCTGTCGGGGGAGACAAACGTTCTGGTAAGGACCGCAAACCTTACCAGTCAACCACCGAAAATACATGGCGAAGGCCGAATGATCGAAGCCCAAACAAGCGTCCCCTCAGTTGTTTCATATGTCAGGGGCCCCATTTGGCAAGAGAATGCCCGAACAAAGTCGACTTCCATGCGTTTCAGGCCTCCTTAATTGCGGAGTCAGACGATAAGTCAAATCAAGTCGAGGATGAAGCGGGCCTGATAGGTGGGGGCGAGAAGACCCGGATAGGGGCCATAAAATACATGTCCTCTCTCCAGAAAAAGTCAGGGGAGAGCCACGTGCCATCGAAAGGGGGCTTACTGTATGTTGACACCTGGATCAACCAAAAGCAGACTAAGAGCACAATGGTTGATTCTGGTGCAACCCACAACTTTATTACAGAAGCAGAAGCCAGGCGTCTAGGGCTCCATTGGGAGAGGGATTCAGGAAAGATGAAAGCCGTGAATTCTATTGCCCTACCTATCGTCGGATTGGTGAAGCGAACGACGATAAAGTTGGGAGGATGGAGAGGCCCCGTAGACTTTGTGGTTGTAAAGATGGACGACTTCGATGTAGTGCTGGGAATGGAGTTCCTCCTCGAACATCAAGTCATTCCAATGCCGTCAGCCAAATGTCTAGCGATCACCGGATCCTTCCCCACAGTAGTGCAAGCAGATATTCGGCAACCTAACGGGTTCAGAATGATATCGGCCATGCAACTAGACGGGAGTCGTGCCCAAGAGGAACCACCATCTGTGGAGATCCTGGTTGGGGCGTTGGAAAAGCCGGGGGAGACAGTCCCCAAGGACACTCTGTGTGTCCCAGAGAAGCGCCATGGTGTGATGCCAAGTAGTTGGCCCAAGTCCTCGTCGAGGCGAAGGAGGACCGACCATGGGAAAGAGCCGCCATCAGAGGCAAAAGCGCATGCGAAGAATGCTTATCGCATGGCGCCGCCGGAGTTGACCAAACTTCGGGAACCATCAGAGACGTTGTTGAATACAGGGTGTAGTATACCCGTACAAGCTCCGTATGGAGCCCGCGTCCTTTCCCTGAAGAAGAAGGACAGGAGCCCACAACAGTGTGTTGACCGTCGTACCCAGAGTAAGCTCACGGTCCGGCGTAAAAGTCCACTCCCCATGCTCACGAGGCGGGTGGACTGCCGACGTGGAGTGAAGCATCGCCCAAAATCAGACGACCGACCGAGGCAATGTCGAGTAAGAACAACGAAGGCAAAGGGACTCGGGAAAAGTTGTGTCACTAGGCATGAAGCATACGAGTTCCCCGTGGCACCGCTGGGTCTTACTGATGCCAAGGGAGGAAATTGTTGTTTTGTGCAGGGACAGGTGAGCGTGCTGATTCATGCGGGGGAGTCCCACCAAGGTGGGTCGTCGAGAGGAGAAGACACTCAGTGGAGCGAGAACCTCGAGTGTCAGGTCGCCCTCAATGGTTCAAAGCAAGCCATGATCGAGGAGCCAAGTCTTGGGGTCGTCGAGGCGACCAAGACTTCGGAAGTCGAAGCCGAGCAACTCAGTTGTGTGCTCGCAGAACAGCTGCATCATTGTGTTGATGGCAGACAAAAGAATTGGGTTCAACTGCTGAAGGTAGCCCAATTCGGTAGTAGTGCTCAGACAGACTCGCCGAACAAGAGAAGTCCGTTTGAGATTGAAGATAAGAGGCATTCTGCATTGCCGCCCGTCGCTGATGGCCCTTGTCTAAGGGACCGCCCTCAAGTCCACCGAGTCAAAGAAGAATGTGAACAGATGGCCAACATCGCTCGAGTGTGCCTAGAAGAAGCTTCAAGGCCGATGGAGGAGAGGGGAGATCAAAGGCGATGCCCTCTCGAGTTCGAGGGGATGACCAAGCTTCCAATTGACGGTGCAACAACGCCGTACGATCATCTGTCAACCTGGACCTGGAGGAAGACAGAGAAGTCGAGCAAGCCCTTGCTGACAGAGTAAGGATTAGTAGAAGGCCCACGAGGGAGGTACATAAATTCCTGGTGCAGCGGAAGAAGCCCCTCGTGGAGGTAACCAATGGAAGACCTTTCGAAGATTTTGAAGCGTGGACGCAGAAGACCGAAGAGCTCCAGCTTCGCCAGTTGACGAGGACGTCAACCGTTTAAGAGGGGGAGAATGTCAGGGGCATAATTGTCCAACGTATTATTTACCGTTGGTCGTATGCCCGAATACCCCCAAATCACTTTATCTTTATGTCTTGAAAGTAGTTTAGGTTAATTCTTTCGTTTAGGTGTCGCCGAGTCACAGTGTGACATTTCGGCTTTTTCATATGCAAGCCTGCCAAGGCCAAAATTCTCAATATGTACTATAGGGGGTACATGAACAGTCCGACCCCCGCCCAAGCCTTGTCGCACTCTTTGCATGCTGAGTTATTTTCCTTGCAATTGACAGTCTTCAATGCTTTCTTTATGACGTTTTCAACTATTTACTTTCTCTCTCCCGTTTTATAAAAACATTTTCCCAAGAACGGGGAGGGAGGCTACGTCATACCGCGAGTTTGTCCGCGGATTCCGATTATCGAACGGCTGACTTGCTGATTGAGTTAAGCAAGTGCCGCACAATCGTGTTGAGAAGTTACGATTGTGACACGGCGCGCGCCATGCGTCTGCGGGCGTGTGTGGGGCGCGCGCCGCAAGCCCATGCGACTGCAGTGGGGCGTGCGCGGCAGCGTGTGGATCCGTCTAAGGGGCGTGCGTGCTTGGCTTGTAAGTGGCAGATTATCCTTGTTGCCATGATCCATCGAGATTCAGCTCGACACTACCCACACACAACTCATTTATTTCTTCCAATTGCCATGGAGGTTATATCTTATGTAGAAGGACGAAAAACACAAGTGTTAGTGAGGGGTTGGCCTTGGACTAGAAAACAAGTTGAAGCAAATCATCTTTGAATGCCCAAGTATAAGATAGGGTGCTCGTGTGCAAGTCAAGGCCCAAGGCCGAGGCCTTGGAGTACAAAGCAGGGCCATGGGCGCGCGCGCCGTGCGTCAGTGGGCGTCTGTGGGTCGCCCGCTGCATGCCCGTGTGTCTGCGGGGGGCGTGCGCGCAGGGTGCGGCGCGCGCCGCAAGCCCATGCGACTGCAGTGGGGCGTGCGCGTAGGGTGCCGCGCACGCGATGCTTGTGCGAGCGTGGGGATCCGTCTAAGGGGCGTGCGTGCTTGGCTTGTAAGTGGCAGATGAGCCTTGTTGCCATGATCCACCGAGATTCATCTCGACCCTACCCACACACAACTCATTTATTTCTTCCAATTTCCGTGGAGGTTATATCTTATGTAAAAGGACGAAAAACATAAGTGTTAGTGAGGGGTTGGCCTTAGACTAGAAAACAAGTATAAATGTTAGTGAAGCAAATAATCTTTGAATGCCCAAGTATAAGATAGGGTGCTCGTGTGCAAGTCAAGGCCCAAGGCCAAGGCCGAGGCCTTGGAGTACAAATCACGCACATGGGCGCGCGCGCCGTGCGTTAGTGGGCGTGTGTGGGTCGCGCGCTGCATGCCCGTGCGTCTGCGGGGGGCGTGCGCGCAGGGGGCCGACCCTTCAAGCGTCTACGGGCGTGTGTGGGGCGCGCGCCGCATGCCCGTGGCCGAGGCTTGCACACGAACGCCTACGGTGCATCACAAAAATAATTGAGAGGTTATTGTACCTCTTCCGTGCCCACCATGCGCCATGCCCTTCGGGCGTGTGTGGGGCGTGCGCGCAGAGTTCCAAGCGCGGCATGCGTCTGCGGGCGTGTGTCCCCGCGCCGCATGCCCAAGCGTCTGCGTGGGACGTGCGCGCAAGCCGCGCGCAGCATGCGTCTTTGTTGGGCGTGACCACCCACGTCTAGAATTCATGGAAAAAACTCTATGGAGGTTGTTGGAACAAACCCATGCCCCCACCGTAGGTGCCCACAGGCCCACCGAGCATGCAGCATGCGCGCCCCCATGCGCACGAATGCGGCACGGCCATGGGCGGGCGCGCCGCATGGCCATGCGTCTGCGTGGGGCTTGCGCGCAGGGTGCCGCGCGCGCCATGCGTCTGCGTGGGGCGTGCGCGCAGGTTGCCGCGCGCGCCATGCGTCTGCGTGGGGCGTGCGCGCAGGTTGCCGCGCGCGCCATGCGTCTGCGTGGGGCGTGCGCGCAGGGGGCCGCGCGCGCCGCAAGCCCATGCGTCTGCGTGGGGCGTGCGCGCATGGGGCCGCGCGCGCCGCAAGCCCATGCGTCTGCGTGGGGCGTGCGCGCATGGGGCCGCGCGCGCCTTGCGTCTGCTGGAGTTTGTGGGGCGCGCGCAAGGTGCCCACGATAGAGGTTCTTGGCGCTGTCTTGTGCCCACTCGGTGCGCACGCCGTACGCCCATCGTGCCCACCCAACGCCCACCATGCACGCCCCATGCGCACCTACGGCCGCAATGCCCACTCAACACACAAAAGTGATGCCAAACCTATCTTCTAGTGCTTGGATTGTTATGAAATTTTTTCTGGGAGCTAAACAATGTAAACAAAGGATGTCCTCCAAAAATTAGAATTTTTGGAAACGTTTTACTATTTTTAAATTTTTTTTAATTTTTTAACAATAAAAATTCATAAAATATTATTGGTTGGTTCAAAAATTATGAAACTTGTTTTCCACACTCATTTGAATGTCTAAAAGATAATACAATCAAGTCCCGGTCATAATAATAACACAATCAAAAGTTATGGCATGGTGTGACATTTCGGCTTTTTCATATGCAAGCCTGCCAGACCCAAAAAAGCCAGAATGTACTATATAGGGGGGCGACCTGCCTGCATGGGCGGGGCGCGGGGGTACCCCTATGCCGCGGCGCCGACCCTTCAAGCACATTGCGCCCATCATGGGCACATATGCTTGGGGGGTCGGCGCCGGCGGAGTGCCACCTCCGGCCGCCGGCGGCGAGTGAGAGTGGGTGTCGAGTTGATGCTCGGATGGGCTTTGCGCGGACAATGCTTGCACCTCGGTGTGGGCGTGCACTCCAAGCGGGCTTGTTCGTGAGGAGACGAGATAACTTGCGATTGCTTTGTGCTTGGTGGACGAAGGGTTCGGCCGGAGTGCCACATCCGACCGTCGGGCAAGGAGTGAGAGCGGGATGGGCGTGCTTGGACAATGCTTGCACCTCGGTGTGGGCGTGCACTCCAAGTGTGCTTGTCTTGGCGATTGCTTCGTGCTTGGCGGAGGGGTTTGGCCATAACGATGGGCTTGTCCGTCGGGCAGGGAGTGAGAGCGGGTGTCGAGTTGATGCTCGGATGGGCTTGCGCGGACAATGCTTGCACCTCGGTGTGGGCGTGCACTCCAAGCGGGCTTGTTCGTGAAGATACGAGATGTCTTGCGATTGCTTTGTGCTCGGTGGATGGGTTTCGTCGGAGTGCCACGTCCGACCGTTGGGCGGGGAGTGAGAGCGGGTGTCGAGTTGATGCTCGGATGGGCTTGCGCGGACAATGCTTGCACCTCGGTGTGGGCGTGCACTCCAAGCGGGTTTGTTCGTGAAGATACGAGATGTCTTGCAATTGCTTCTTGCTTGGTGGAAGGGTTTGGTCAAAATCGATGGAATGCCGGGCCCCTACGTCGGGCAAGGAGTGAGAGCGGGATGTCAAATTGACATTCTTGGATGGGTTTTGCTTG
>NC_066866.1:25321857-25326857 GCF_025177605.1 Cucumis melo | reverse complement strand
CCAAGAAGGAAAATAACTCCGTCCAGAAGGAGCCAATGAATCTACCATCTCGGTCGCTCACTATACTTGTCGGAACTCCCCACAATTTAACAACGTGCTTAAAGAACAATTGAGCTGTTGTTTCCGCTGAACACTGCTTGGTGGCGGGGATGAAGGTGGCGTACTTTGAAAAACGATCAATGATGACTAAAATGGCTTCAAAGTCGCCTACCTTAGGGAGATGGGTGATGAAGTCCATAGAGACGCTCTCCCAAGGTCTTGTTGGAACCGGTAGAGGGTCAAGAAGTCCAGCAACCTTCACTTTCTCTACCTTATCTTGTTGGCAAATGAGACACGTCTTAGTGTACTGCATGACATCATCTCTCATATTCGGCCAAAAGTAACCCTTCTTCAACAGGGCGTACGTCCGCTGCCATCCGGGATGGCCAGCCCATAGAGTGTCGTGACACTCGTACAACAATTTCTTCCTTAAGCCCCCTGCTCTTGGAACATATAGTCGGTTGCCCTTTGTGACTAACAAGTCTTCCTCGACCCAAAACTGTCGTGTCTTGCCCGCCTTCGCTAGATTCATGACATTCTGAGCGGCATGATCCTTCTGTAGGAACTCTCTCAGGGTGTCTCTGACCGACCCACCAATCTCGCTCCCCTGGAGGTGAGCTAACAGGCATATGGCTGCATGTTCTTGTTTTCGACTTAGGGCATCCGCAGCCTGGTTGCTCGACCCCTTCTTGTGTTCAAATTCGAAGTCGAACTCGGCCAGAAATTCCTGCCATCTTGCTTGTTTCGAAGTCAACTTTGGCTGGGTAAAGAAGTGGCAAGTTGCACTGTTGTCCGTCTTCACTACAAACGACGACCCTAGTAGGTATTGTCTCCATGCCCTCAAACAATGTACTACTGCGAGCATTTCTTTTTCGGACACAGTATACCTCCTTTCTGCTGCATTCAATTTTCGACTTTCGTATGCGATCGGGTGCCCATTCTGTAGGAGCACACCCCCCAACGCATAATCAGACGCATCTGTCTCGACTTCAAATGGTTTGGTCACATCCGCAATCCCTAGAAGTGGCCCCTCCATCAAAGCTTGCTTTAGGCCGTCGAAGGCGGTTTGACACTCGGGATCCCAATTCCAGTGAACGTCTTTTTTCAGTAGCTCAGTCAGCGGGCTTGCTCGTTTCGAGAATCCCTCGACAAATCGACGATAGTAATTTGCCAACCCGAGGAAGGAGCGTAACTCTGAGACTGACTTCGGCATTGCCCAGTCGCGTATCGCAGCAATCTTCCCTTCTTCCATTCCAATTCGGCCACACTCTATCACATGGCCCAAGAAGTTTATCCGCTCTTGTGCAAAAGAGCATTTTTCTCTTTTGACGTACAGTTGATTCTCCTTCAATTTCTGAAAAACCTTTTGTAGATGGTCCCTATGTTCCTCCATGGTCGTACTATAGACCACTATATCATCCAGGTAGACTACTACGAATTTATCGAGATATTCGTGGAAGACTTGGTTCATCAACGTGCAGAAGGTGGCAGGGGCATTGGTGAGACCAAATGGCATTACGAGGAATTCGAACGCACCATATCGGGTGACACAGGTTGTCTTCGGTTCATCTCCCTCTGCAATTCTCACTTGGTAGTATCCCGACCGCAAGTCTAACTTTGAAAAATACTTTGCCCCATGTAAGCGGTCGAACAAGTCAGTAATTATGGGAAGTGGATACTTGTTACGGACTGTGAGCTTATTTAGGGCGCGATAATCAATGCACAGTCGCAAACTCCCATCTTTCTTCCTTTGGAAAAGAACTGGGGCCCCATACGGAGCTTTTGCAGGCCTGATAAACCCTGCATTCAGTAGTTCATCTAACTGTTTCCGAAGTTCAGCTAACTCCGGAGGCGCCATACGATAAGCATTCTTCGCAGGCGGTTTTGCTCCAGGCACTAACTCGATCTCATGATCAATCATTCTCCGAGGTGGCAAAGACTTGGGCAAACTATCGGGCATCACATCACGGTATTTCTCTAGCACGCGCATGATCTCCTTAGGGACTGTCTCCCCTGAGTTCTCTGATGATTTGAGTGGGATGGCCATAAATGTTGGTTCGTCTCGAGAGAGACCCTTCTTTAACTGCATGGCCGAGATCATTTTCAATCCATCTGGTTGACGTAGGTCAGTCTGTACAACCGAGGGTGTAGGTCCAGTGATCACCAAGCATTTGGCCAAAGGCATTGGGATTACCTGGTGTTCAAGTAGGAACTCCATTCCCAGTACCACATCAAAGTCGTCCATTTTTACCACTACAAAGTCTACGAGACCACTCCATCCTCCTAATCTTATCATCGTTCGTTTCACTAGTCCGATGATAGGTAGGGCAGCAGAATTCACGGCTTTCATTCTTCCAGCATCTTTCTCCCAGCGGAGATTTAGACGTTTAGCTTCTACTTCTGTAATGAAATTGTGGGTGGCACCGGAGTCAACCATAGTGCTTTTGGTTGGCTTTTGATTGATCCAGGTGTCAACGTACATTAAGCCCCTTTCCACTGGCGTGTTCGTCTCCCCCACCTTTTTCTGGAGAGATGACAGAAATTTCAAAGCCCCCATTCGAGGGTTATCAACTTCTTCTGTCTGGTTGACTTCTCCCTCGGTCTGACTTTGTTGATTGTCTGAATCTGAGGTTAGAGATGCCTGGAATGCATTGAAAGCAGTTTTGTTCGGGCATTCCCTGGCCATGTGTGGTCCCTTACATATGAAGCAACTAAGAGGACGATTGGACAGATTCTGGTTACTTGATCCTCGCCAAGAGTTTCCAGTATTCGATTGATGGGATCTACGATCTCCACTAAAGCGTCTGTCCCCTCCTGTAGTTTTAGGAGAACTTGGGCGGTTGTTCCTACTTCCTCCAGATGAGGAACTTGGATGACGTCTTGTATCTTGAGAGTCGTTAGACAGGTCAAACAGCCGTTCGGCTGCAGCGTACGCGGACGTGAGGTCTTGAACTCTTTGTTCATATAGCTTTGTCTTCGCCCACGGCTTCAACCCTTCGACAAAACAGAAAACTTTGTCTTTCTCGGACATATCGCGTATATCCAACATCAGTCCCGCGAACTGCTTCACATACTCCCGAATACTACCGGTGTGTTTCAGCTCGCGTAACTTCCGTCGAGCCAAGATCTCGACATTTTCAGGGAAGAATTGTGAGCGAAGCTCTCTCTTCAAAGCGTCCCAAGTATCTATTGTGCAACGTCCCTCCTGGATGTCAACAAATCGGGACCTCCACCATAACTTGGCATCCTCAGACAGATGCATCGTCGCCAACGTGACTTTGGCTTCCTCTGTAACCGTGTTTGTGGCCCTGAAGTACTGTTCCAGGTCAAAGATATAGTTTTCCAGGGCCTTCGCGTCTCTTGCCCCACAGAAGGGCTTTGGTTCCGGTATCTTCACTCTACTAACCGGAATGGCTCCCCCAGCGGGAGCTTGATTTGCCATTGCTCGCATTGTGAGGCTCAATCTCGCATTCACATCTGCGATTTCATTTCTGACGACATCGAGGGTAGCTCGGAAGTCTTCTGACATGCCGTTTATCATCTCTAACAGTGTCTTTTGAGAGCTATCCAGCTCTTGAACACGCTCTTCAATATGGGCAACAGAGCCCGTCGAACTGTCTCCACGCTCGTAGTTGACAGTTCTTCCGATGTTTACAGTTGTTTCTAGGGCGTCGACCCTTGTCATCAACTCTTGTATCGGAAACCCTTCGACACGGCCAGCTACCGCATCGATCGTATTAGTTTTCTCGGAAATTTCTTCGAGACGAGACTCCAAGTAGCGGATGGAGTCGGGAACTTCGACTAGGTAGAGCATCTGTTCTTCGAGCTCTACTAGTCGATCTTTTTGGGCCTTGCCCGATGGATTCGACGACGACATGTTTCGGTCTTATCGTCAATTAGCCAACTTGGCTCTGATACCACTTGTCACAATCGTAACTTCTCAACACGATTGTGCGGCACTTGCTTAGCTCAATCAGCAAGTCAGCCGTTCGAAAATCGGAATCCGCGGTCAAACTCGCGGTATGACGTAGCCTCCCTTCCCGTTCTTGGAAAAATGTTTTTATAAAACGGGAGAGAGAAAGTAAATAGTTGAAAACGTCATAAAGAAAGCATTGAAGACTGTCAATTGCAAGGAAAATAACTCAACATGCAAAGAGTGCGACAAGGCTTGGGCGGGGGTCGGACTTAGTCATGTACCCCCTATAGTACATATTGAGAATTTTGGCCTTGGCAGGCTTGCATATGAAAAAGCCGAAATGTCACACTATGACTCGGCGACACCTAAACGAAAGAATTAACCTAAACTACTTTCAAGACATAAAGATAAAGTGATTTGGGGGTATTCGGGCATACGACCATCGGTAAATAATACCATGGACAATTATGCCCTTGACACGCCGCATGCCCAAGCGTCTGCGTGGGACGTGCGCGCAAGCCGCGCGCAGCATGCGTCTTTGTTGGGCGTGACCACCCACGTCTAGAATTCATGGAAAAAACTCTATGGAGGTTGTTGGAACAAACCCATGCCCCCACCGTAGGTGCCCACAGGCCCACCGAGCATGCAGCATGCGCGCCCCCATGCGCACGAATGCGGCACGGCCATGGGCGGGCGCGCCGCATGGCCATGCGTCTGCGTGGGGCTTGCGCGCAGGGTGCCGCGCGCGCCATGCGTCTGCGTGGGGCGTGCGCGCAGGTTGCCGCGCGCGCCATGCGTCTGCGTGGGGCGTGCGCGCAGGTTGCCGCGCGCGCCATGCGTCTGCGTGGGGCGTGCGCGCAGGGGGGCCGCGCGCGCCGCAAGCCCATGCGTCTGCGTGGGGCGTGCGCGCATGGGGCCGCGCGCGCCGCAAGCCCATGCGTCTGCGTGGGGCGTGCGCGCATGGGGCCGCGCGCGCCTTGCGTCTGCTGGAGTTTGTGGGGCGCGCGCAAGGTGCCCACGATAGAGGTTCTTGGCGCTGTCTTGT
>NC_066866.1:25299357-25301857 GCF_025177605.1 Cucumis melo | reverse complement strand
GTGGCCGAGGCTTGCACACGAACGCCTACGGTGCATCACAAAAATAATTGAGAGGTTATTGTACCTCTTCCGTGCCCACCATGCGCCATGCCCTTCGGGCGTGTGTGGGGCGTGCGCGCAGAGTTCCAAGCGCGGCATGCGTCTGCGGGCGTGTGTCCCCGCGCCGCATGCCCAAGCGTCTGCGTGGGACGTGCGCGCAAGCCGCGCGCAGCATGCGTCTTTGTTGGGCGTGACCACCCACGTCTAGAATTCATGGAAAAAACTCTATGGAGGTTGTTGGAACAAACCCATGCCCCCACCGTAGGTGCCCACAGGCCCACCGAGCATGCAGCATGCGCGCCCCCATGCGCACGAATGCGGCACGGCCATGGGCGGGCGCGCCGCATGGCCATGCGTCTGCGTGGGGCTTGCGCGCAGGGTGCCGCGCGCGCCATGCGTCTGCGTGGGGCGTGCGCGCAGGTTGCCGCGCGCGCCATGCGTCTGCGTGGGGCGTGCGCGCAGGTTGCCGCGCGCGCCATGCGTCTGCGTGGGGCGTGCGCGCAGGGGGCCGCGCGCGCCGCAAGCCCATGCGTCTGCGTGGGGCGTGCGCGCATGGGGCCGCGCGCGCCGCAAGCCCATGCGTCTGCGTGGGGCGTGCGCGCATGGGGCCGCGCGCGCCTTGCGTCTGCTGGAGTTTGTGGGGCGCGCGCAAGGTGCCCACGATAGAGGTTCTTGGCGCTGTCTTGTGCCCACTCGGTGCGCACGCCGTACGCCCATCGTGCCCACCCAACGCCCACCATGCACGCCCCATGCGCACCTACGGCCGCAATGCCCACTCAACACACAAAAGTGATGCCAAACCTATCTTCTAGTGCTTGGATTGTTATGAAATTTTTTCTGGGAGCTAAACAATGTAAACAAAGGATGTCCTCCAAAAATTAGAATTTTTGGAAACGTTTTACTATTTTTAAATTTTTTTTAATTTTTTAACAATAAAAATTCATAAAATATTATTGGTTGGTTCAAAAATTATGAAACTTGTTTTCCACACTCATTTGAATGTCTAAAAGATAATACAATCAAGTCCCGGTCATAATAATAACACAATCAAAAGTTATGGCATGGTGTGACATTTCGGCTTTTTCATATGCAAGCCTGCCAGACCCAAAAAAGCCAGAATGTACTATATAGGGGGGCGACCTGCCTGCATGGGCGGGGCGCGGGGGTACCCCTATGCCGCGGCGCCGACCCTTCAAGCACATTGCGCCCATCATGGGCACATATGCTTGGGGGGTCGGCGCCGGCGGAGTGCCACCTCCGGCCGCCGGCGGCGAGTGAGAGTGGGTGTCGAGTTGATGCTCGGATGGGCTTTGCGCGGACAATGCTTGCACCTCGGTGTGGGCGTGCACTCCAAGCGGGCTTGTTCGTGAGGAGACGAGATAACTTGCGATTGCTTTGTGCTTGGTGGACGAAGGGTTCGGCCGGAGTGCCACATCCGACCGTCGGGCAAGGAGTGAGAGCGGGATGGGCGTGCTTGGACAATGCTTGCACCTCGGTGTGGGCGTGCACTCCAAGTGTGCTTGTCTTGGCGATTGCTTCGTGCTTGGCGGAGGGGTTTGGCCATAACGATGGGCTTGTCCGTCGGGCAGGGAGTGAGAGCGGGTGTCGAGTTGATGCTCGGATGGGCTTGCGCGGACAATGCTTGCACCTCGGTGTGGGCGTGCACTCCAAGCGGGCTTGTTCGTGAAGATACGAGATGTCTTGCGATTGCTTTGTGCTCGGTGGATGGGTTTCGTCGGAGTGCCACGTCCGACCGTTGGGCGGGGAGTGAGAGCGGGTGTCGAGTTGATGCTCGGATGGGCTTGCGCGGACAATGCTTGCACCTCGGTGTGGGCGTGCACTCCAAGCGGGTTTGTTCGTGAAGATACGAGATGTCTTGCAATTGCTTCTTGCTTGGTGGAAGGGTTTGGTCAAAATCGATGGAATGCCGGGCCCCTACGTCGGGCAAGGAGTGAGAGCGGGATGTCAAATTGACATTCTTGGATGGGTTTTGCTTGGACAATGCTTGCACCTCGGTGTGGGCGTGCACTCCAAGTGGGCTTGTCTTGCGATTGCTTCTTGCTTGGTGGAGGGGTTTGGCCATAACGATGGGCTTGTCCATCGGGCAGGGAGTGAGAGCGGGTGTCGAGTTGATGCTCGGATGGGCTTGCGCGGACAATGCTTGCACCTCGGTGTGGGCGTGCACTCCAAGCGGGCTTGTTCGTGAAGATACGAGATGTCTTGCGATTGCTTTGTGCTTGGTGGACGGGTTTCGTCGGAGTGCCACGTCCGACCGTTGGGCGGGGAGTGAGAGCGGGTGTCGAGTTGATGCTCGGATGGGCTTGCGCGGACAATGCTTGCACCTCGGTGTGGGCGTGCACTCCAAGCGGGCTTGTTCGTGAAGATACGAGATGTCTTGTGATTGCTTCTTGCTTGGTGGAAGGGTTTGGTGGGTGCCCCTTATGCCCCTACGTCGGGCGGG
>NC_066866.1:25249357-25251857 GCF_025177605.1 Cucumis melo | reverse complement strand
CAAGGTGTGGCAGTACTGGTTGCCTCCCAGAAACAATCTCAAATGGACTTCTCCCTGTAGATGAACTTGTCTGAGCGTTGAAACAGAATTGTGCTACGTCCAACAGCTGGACCCAATTCTTTTGTCTTGCGTTTACAAAATGGCGCAAGTATTCCTCGAGCATGCTGTTGAATCGCTCAGTCTGGCCGTCAGTTTGGGGATGGTAGCTTGATGATATGTTCAGACTCGTCCCCAAGAAGGAAAATAACTCCGTCCAGAAGGAGCCAATGAATCTACCATCTCGGTCGCTCACTATACTTGTCGGAACTCCCCACAATTTAACAACGTGCTTAAAGAACAATTGAGCTGTTGTTTCCGCTGAACACTGCTTGGTGGCGGGGATGAAGGTGGCGTACTTTGAAAAACGATCAATGATGACTAAAATGGCTTCAAAGTCGCCTACCTTAGGGAGATGGGTGATGAAGTCCATAGAGACGCTCTCCCAAGGTCTTGTTGGAACCGGTAGAGGGTCAAGAAGTCCAGCAACCTTCACTTTCTCTACCTTATCTTGTTGGCAAATGAGACACGTCTTAGTGTACTGCATGACATCATCTCTCATATTCGGCCAAAAGTAACCCTTCTTCAACAGGGCGTACGTCCGCTGCCATCCGGGATGGCCAGCCCATAGAGTGTCGTGACACTCGTACAACAATTTCTTCCTTAAGCCCCCTGCTCTTGGAACATATAGTCGGTTGCCCTTTGTGACTAACAAGTCTTCCTCGACCCAAAACTGTCGTGTCTTGCCCGCCTTCGCTAGATTCATGACATTCTGAGCGGCATGATCCTTCTGTAGGAACTCTCTCAGGGTGTCTCTGACCGACCCACCAATCTCGCTCCCCTGGAGGTGAGCTAACAGGCATATGGCTGCATGTTCTTGTTTTCGACTTAGGGCATCCGCAGCCTGGTTGCTCGACCCCTTCTTGTGTTCAAATTCGAAGTCGAACTCGGCCAGAAATTCCTGCCATCTTGCTTGTTTCGAAGTCAACTTTGGCTGGGTAAAGAAGTGGCAAGTTGCACTGTTGTCCGTCTTCACTACAAACGACGACCCTAGTAGGTATTGTCTCCATGCCCTCAAACAATGTACTACTGCGAGCATTTCTTTTTCGGACACAGTATACCTCCTTTCTGCTGCATTCAATTTTCGACTTTCGTATGCGATCGGGTGCCCATTCTGTAGGAGCACACCCCCCAACGCATAATCAGACGCATCTGTCTCGACTTCAAATGGTTTGGTCACATCCGCAATCCCTAGAAGTGGCCCCTCCATCAAAGCTTGCTTTAGGCCGTCGAAGGCGGTTTGACACTCGGGATCCCAATTCCAGTGAACGTCTTTTTTCAGTAGCTCAGTCAGCGGGCTTGCTCGTTTCGAGAATCCCTCGACAAATCGACGATAGTAATTTGCCAACCCGAGGAAGGAGCGTAACTCTGAGACTGACTTCGGCATTGCCCAGTCGCGTATCGCAGCAATCTTCCCTTCTTCCATTCCAATTCGGCCACACTCTATCACATGGCCCAAGAAGTTTATCCGCTCTTGTGCAAAAGAGCATTTTTCTCTTTTGACGTACAGTTGATTCTCCTTCAATTTCTGAAAAACCTTTTGTAGATGGTCCCTATGTTCCTCCATGGTCGTACTATAGACCACTATATCATCCAGGTAGACTACTACGAATTTATCGAGATATTCGTGGAAGACTTGGTTCATCAACGTGCAGAAGGTGGCAGGGGCATTGGTGAGACCAAATGGCATTACGAGGAATTCGAACGCACCATATCGGGTGACACAGGTTGTCTTCGGTTCATCTCCCTCTGCAATTCTCACTTGGTAGTATCCCGACCGCAAGTCTAACTTTGAAAAATACTTTGCCCCATGTAAGCGGTCGAACAAGTCAGTAATTATGGGAAGTGGATACTTGTTACGGACTGTGAGCTTATTTAGGGCGCGATAATCAATGCACAGTCGCAAACTCCCATCTTTCTTCCTTTGGAAAAGAACTGGGGCCCCATACGGAGCTTTTGCAGGCCTGATAAACCCTGCATTCAGTAGTTCATCTAACTGTTTCCGAAGTTCAGCTAACTCCGGAGGCGCCATACGATAAGCATTCTTCGCAGGCGGTTTTGCTCCAGGCACTAACTCGATCTCATGATCAATCATTCTCCGAGGTGGCAAAGACTTGGGCAAACTATCGGGCATCACATCACGGTATTTCTCTAGCACGCGCATGATCTCCTTAGGGACTGTCTCCCCTGAGTTCTCTGATGATTTGAGTGGGATGGCCATAAATGTTGGTTCGTCTCGAGAGAGACCCTTCTTTAACTGCATGGCCGAGATCATTTTCAATCCATCTGGTTGACGTAGGTCAGTCTGTACAACCGAGGGTGTAGGTCCAGTGATCACCAAGCATTTGGCCAAAGGCATTGGGATTACCTGGTGTTCAAGTAGGAACTCCATTCCCAGTACCAC
>NC_066866.1:25241857-25244357 GCF_025177605.1 Cucumis melo | reverse complement strand
ATGCCCGTGCGTCTGCGGGGGGCGTGCGCGCAGGGGGCCGACCCTTCAAGCGTCTACGGGCGTGTGTGGGGCGCGCGCCGCATGCCCGTGGCCGAGGCTTGCACACGAACGCCTACGGTGCATCACAAAAATAATTGAGAGGTTATTGTACCTCTTCCGTGCCCACCATGCGCCATGCCCTTCGGGCGTGTGTGGGGCGTGCGCGCAGAGTTCCAAGCGCGGCATGCGTCTGCGGGCGTGTGTCCCCGCGCCGCATGCCCAAGCGTCTGCGTGGGACGTGCGCGCAAGCCGCGCGCAGCATGCGTCTTTGTTGGGCGTGACCACCCACGTCTAGAATTCATGGAAAAAACTCTATGGAGGTTGTTGGAACAAACCCATGCCCCCACCGTAGGTGCCCACAGGCCCACCGAGCATGCAGCATGCGCGCCCCCATGCGCACGAATGCGGCACGGCCATGGGCGGGCGCGCCGCATGGCCATGCGTCTGCGTGGGGCTTGCGCGCAGGGTGCCGCGCGCGCCATGCGTCTGCGTGGGGCGTGCGCGCAGGTTGCCGCGCGCGCCAGGCGTCTGCGTGGGGCGTGCGCGCAGGTTGCCGCGCGCGCCATGCGTCTGCGTGGGGCGTGCGCGCAGGGGGCCGCGCGCGCCGCAAGCCCATGCGTCTGCGTGGGGCGTGCGCGCATGGGGCCGCGCGCGCCGCAAGCCCATGCGTCTGCGTGGGGCGTGCGCGCATGGGGCCGCGCGCGCCTTGCGTCTGCTGGAGTTTGTGGGGCGCGCGCAAGGTGCCCACGATAGAGGTTCTTGGCGCTGTCTTGTGCCCACTCGGTGCGCACGCCGTACGCCCATCGTGCCCACCCAACGCCCACCATGCACGCCCCATGCGCACCTACGGCCGCAATGCCCACTCAACACACAAAAGTGATGCCAAACCTATCTTCTAGTGCTTGGATTGTTATGAAATTTTTTCTGGGAGCTAAACAATGTAAACAAAGGATGTCCTCCAAAAATTAGAATTTTTGGAAACGTTTTACTATTTTTAAATTTTTTTTAATTTTTTAACAATAAAAATTCATAAAATATTATTGGTTGGTTCAAAAATTATGAAACTTGTTTTCCACACTCATTTGAATGTCTAAAAGATAATACAATCAAGTCCCGGTCATAATAATAACACAATCAAAAGTTATGGCATGGTGTGACATTTCGGCTTTTTCATATGCAAGCCTGCCAGACCCAAAAAAGCCAGAATGTACTATATAGGGGGGCGACCTGCCTGCATGGGCGGGGCGCGGGGGTACCCCTATGCCGCGGCGCCGACCCTTCAAGCACATTGCGCCCATCATGGGCACATATGCTTGGGGGGTCGGCGCCGGCGGAGTGCCACCTCCGGCCGCCGGCGGCGAGTGAGAGTGGGTGTCGAGTTGATGCTCGGATGGGCTTTGCGCGGACAATGCTTGCACCTCGGTGTGGGCGTGCACTCCAAGCGGGCTTGTTCGTGAGGAGACGAGATAACTTGCGATTGCTTTGTGCTTGGTGGACGAAGGGTTCGGCCGGAGTGCCACATCCGACCGTCGGGCAAGGAGTGAGAGCGGGATGGGCGTGCTTGGACAATGCTTGCACCTCGGTGTGGGCGTGCACTCCAAGTGTGCTTGTCTTGGCGATTGCTTCGTGCTTGGCGGAGGGGTTTGGCCATAACGATGGGCTTGTCCGTCGGGCAGGGAGTGAGAGCGGGTGTCGAGTTGATGCTCGGATGGGCTTGCGCGGACAATGCTTGCACCTCGGTGTGGGCGTGCACTCCAAGCGGGCTTGTTCGTGAAGATACGAGTTGTCTTGCGATTGCTTTGTGCTCGGTGGATGGGTTTCGTCGGAGTGCCACGTCCGACCGTTGGGCGGGGAGTGAGAGCGGGTGTCGAGTTGATGCTCGGATGGGCTTGCGCGGACAATGCTTGCACCTCGGTGTGGGCGTGCACTCCAAGCGGGTTTGTTCGTGAAGATACGAGATGTCTTGCAATTGCTTCTTGCTTGGTGGAAGGGTTTGGTCAAAATCGATGGAATGCCGGGCCCCTACGTCGGGCAAGGAGTGAGAGCGGGATGTCAAATTGACATTCTTGGATGGGTTTTGCTTGGACAATGCTTGCACCTCGGTGTGGGCGTGCACTCCAAGTGGGCTTGTCTTGCGATTGCTTCTTGCTTGGTGGAGGGGTTTGGCCATAACGATGGGCTTGTCCATCGGGCAGGGAGTGAGAGCGGGTGTCGAGTTGATGCTCGGATGGGCTTGCGCGGACAATGCTTGCACCTCGGTGTGGGCGTGCACTCCAAGCGGGCTTGTTCGTGAAGATACGAGATGTCTTGCGATTGCTTTGTGCTTGGTGGACGGGTTTCGTCGGAGTGCCACGTCCGACCGTTGGGCGGGGAGTGAGAGCGGGTGTCGAGTTGATGCTCGGATGGGCTTGCGCGGACAATGCTTGCACCTCGGTGTGGGCGTGCACTCCAAGCGGGTTTG
>NC_066866.1:25166857-25171857 GCF_025177605.1 Cucumis melo | reverse complement strand
GAGGCTTGCACACGAACGCCTACGGTGCATCACAAAAATAATTGAGAGGTTATTGTACCTCTTCCGTGCCCACCATGCGCCATGCCCTTCGGGCGTGTGTGGGGCGTGCGCGCAGAGTTCCAAGCGCGGCATGCGTCTGCGGGCGTGTGTCCCCGCGCCGCATGCCCAAGCGTCTGCGTGGGACGTGCGCGCAAGCCGCGCGCAGCATGCGTCTTTGTTGGGCGTGACCACCCACGTCTAGAATTCATGGAAAAAACTCTATGGAGGTTGTTGGAACAAACCCATGCCCCCACCGTAGGTGCCCACAGGCCCACCGAGCATGCAGCATGCGCGCCCCCATGCGCACGAATGCGGCACGGCCATGGGCGGGCGCGCCGCATGGCCATGCGTCTGCGTGGGGCTTGAGCGCAGGGTGCCGCGTGTCAGGGGCATAATTGTCCAACGTATTATTTACCGTTGGTCGTATGCCCGAATACCCCCAAATCACTTTATCTTTATGTCTTGAAAGTAGTTTAGGTTAATTCTTTCGTTTAGGTGTTGCCGAGTCACAGTGTGACATTTCGGCTTTTTCATATGCAAGCCTGCCAAGGCCAAAATTCTCAATATGTACTATAGGGGGTACATGAACAGTCCGACCCCCGCCCAAGCCTTGTCGCACTCTTTGCATGCTGAGTTATTTTCCTTGCAATTGACAGTCTTCAATGCTTTCTTTATGACGTTTTCAACTATTTACTTTCTCTCTCCCGTTTTATAAAAACATTTTCCCAAGAACGGGGAGGGAGGCTACGTCATACCGCGAGTTTGTCCGCGGATTCCGATTATCGAACGGCTAACTTGCTGATTGAGTTAAGCAAGTGCCGCACAATCGTGTTGAGAAGTTACGATTGTGACAAGTGGTATCAGAGCCAAATTGGCTAATTGACGATTACACCAAAGCATGTCGTCGTCGAATCCATCGGGCAAGGCCCAGAGAGACCGACTGGTAGAGATAGAAGAGCAGATGCTCTACCTAGTCGAAGTTCCCGACTCCATCCGCTACTTGGAGTCTCGTGTCGACGAAATTTCTGAGAAAGCTAACATGATCGATGCGGTAGCTGGCCGTGTCGAAGGGTTGCCAATAAAAGAGTTGTTGGCAAGGGTTGACGCCCTAGAAGAAAACACCAACGCCAGAAGAACTATTAACTACGAGCGTGGGGAGAGTTCCTCAGGCTTTGGTGCCCACATGGAAGAACGTGTCGGCGAGCTTGATAACGCTCAGAAGACACTATTAGAGATGATAAACGGCATGTCGGAGGATTTTAGAGTCACCCTCGATGTCGTTAGGAATGAAATCGCAGACGTGAACGCAAGACTGAGTCTCACGATGCGAGCAATGGCTAACCAAGCTCCAGCTGGAGGAGCAATTTCGGTTAGCAAAGTAAAAGTCCCAGAACCAAAGCCCTTCTGTGGGGCAAGAGATGCTAAGGCCCTGGAGAACTACATCTTCGACCTTGAACAGTACTTCAAGGCTACAAACACTATCGCCGAAGAAGCCAAAGTGACGTTGGCAACGATGCATCTGTCTGAAGATGCAAAGTTGTGGTGGAGGTCCCGATACGTAGACATACAGGAAGGACGTTGCACTGTAGATACGTGGGACGCCCTGAAGAGAGAACTCCGCTCGCAATTTTTCCCCGAGAATGTGGAAATCCTGGCTCGGCGAAAATTGCGCGATCTAAGACACACCGGCGAGATTCGGGAGTACGTGAAGCAGTTCGCAGGGTTAATGCTAGACATCCGGGATATGTCAGAGAAAGACAAGGTTTTCTACTTTGTCGAAGGGCTGAAACCGTGGGCGAGGGCCAAGTTGTATGAACAAAGGGTCCGAGACCTCACGTCAGCATATGCAGCAGCCGAACGGTTGTTTGATCTGACAAGTGACTCTCAAGATGCGAGGCGTAATCAAAGTTCCTCACCAAGAAGGAACAGGGATAGTCGCCCGAGCTCTCCCAAAGCTGTCGGGGGAGACAAACGTTCTGGTAAGGACCGCAAACCTTACCAGTCAACCACCGAAAATACATGGCGAAGGCCGAATGATCGAAGCCCAAACAAGCGTCCCCTCAGTTGTTTCATATGTCAGGGGCCCCATTTGGCAAGAGAATGCCCGAACAAAGTCGACTTCCATGCGTTTCAGGCCTCCTTAATTGCGGATTCAGACGATAAGTCAAATCAAGTCGAGGATGAAGCGGGCCTGATAGGTGGGGGCGAGAAGACCCGGATAGGGGCCATAAAATACATGTCCTCTCTCCAGAAAAAAGTCAGGGGAGAGCCACGTGCCATCGAAAGGGGGCTTACTGTATGTTGACACCTGGATCAACCAAAAGCAGACTAAGAGCACAATGGTTGATTCTGGTGCAACCCACAACTTTATTACAGAAGCAGAAGCCAGGCGTCTAGGGCTCCATTGGGAGAGGGATTCAGGAAAGATGAAAGCCGTGAATTCTATTGCCCTACCTATCGTCGGATTGGTGAAGCGAACGACGATAAAGTTGGGAGGATGGAGAGGCCCCGTAGACTTTGTGGTTGTAAAGATGGACGACTTCGATGTAGTGCTGGGAATGGAGTTCCTCCTCGAACATCAAGTCATTCCAATGCCGTCAGCCAAATGTCTAGCGATCACCGGATCCTTCCCCACAGTAGTGCAAGCAGATATTCGGCAGCCTAACGGGTTCAGAATGATATCGGCCATGCAACTAGACGGGAGTCGTGCCCAAGAGGAACCACCATCTGTGGAGATCCTGCTTGGGGCGTTGGAAAAGCCGGGGGAGACAATCCCCAAGGACACTCTGTGTGTCCCAGAGAAGCGCCATGGTGTGATGCCAAGTAGTTGGCCCAAGTCCTCGTCGAGGCGAAGGAGGACCGACCATGGGAAAGAGCCGCCATCAGAGGCAAAAGCGCATGCGAAGAATGCTTATCGCATGGCACCGCCGGAGTTGACCAAACTTCGGGAACCATCAGAGACGTTGTTGAATACAGGGTGTAGTATACCCGTACAAGCTCCGTATGGAGCCCGCGTCCTTTCCCTGAAGAAGAAGGACAGGAGCCCACAACAGTGTGTTGACCGTCGTACCCAGAGTAAGCTCACGGTCCGGCGTAAAAGTCCACTCCCCATGCTCACGAGGCGGGTGGACTGCCGACGTGGAGTGAAGCATCGCCCAAAATCAGACGACCGACCGAGGCAATGTCGAGTAAGAACAACGAAGGCAAAGGGACTCGGGAAAAGTTGTGTCACTAGGCATGAAGCATACGAGTTCCCCGTGGCACCGCTGGGTCTTACTGATGCCAAGGGAGGAAATTGTTGTTTTGTGCAGGGACAGGTGAGCGTGCTGATTCATGCGGGGGAGTCCCACCAAGGTGGGTCGTCGAGAGGAGAAGACACTCAGTGGAGCGAGAACCTCGAGTGTCAGGTCGCCCTCAATGGTTCAAAGCAAGCCATGATCGAGGAGCCAAGTCTTGGGGTCGTCGAGGCGACCAAGACTTCGGAAGTCGAAGCCGAGCAACTCAGTTGTGTGCTCGCAGAACAGCTGCATCATTGTGTTGATGGCAGACAAAAGAATTGGGTTCAACTGCTGAAGGTAGCCCAATTCGGTAGTAGTGCTCAGACAGACTCGCCGAACAAGAGAAGTCCGTTTGAGATTGAAGATAAGAGGCATTCTGCATTGCCGCCCGTCGCTGATGGCCCTTGTCTAAGGGACCGCCCTCAAGTCCACCGAGTCAAAGAAGAATGTGAACAGATGGCCAACATCGCTCGAGTGTGCCTAGAAGAAGCTTCAAGGCCGATGGAGGAGAGGGGAGATCAAAGGCGATGCCCTCTCGAGTTCGAGGGGATGACCAAGCTTCCAATTGACGGTGCAACAACGCCCTACGATCATCTGTCAACCTGGACCTGGAGGAAGACAGAGAAGTCGAGCAAGCCCTTGCTGACAGAGTAAGGATTAGTAGAAGGCCCACGAGGGAGGTACATAAATTCCTGGTGCAGCGGAAGAAGCCCCTCGTGGAGGTAACCAATGGAAGACCTTTCGAAGATTTTGAAGCGTGGACGCAGAAGACCGAAGAGCTCCAGCTTCGCCAGTTGACGAGGACGTCAACCGTTTAAGAGGGGGAGAATGTCAGGGGCATAATTGTCCAACGTATTATTTACCGTTGGTCGTATGCCCGAATACCCCCAAATCACTTTATCTTTATGTCTTGAAAGTAGTTTAGGTTAATTCTTTCGTTTAGGTGTCGCCGAGTCACAGTGTGACATTTCGGCTTTTTCATATGCAAGCCTGCCAAGGCCAAAATTCTCAATATGTACTATAGGGGGTACATGAACAGTCCGACCCCCGCCCAAGCCTTGTCGCACTCTTTGCATGCTGAGTTATTTTCCTTGCAATTGACAGTCTTCAATGCTTTCTTTATGACGTTTTCAACTATTTACTTTCTCTCTCCCGTTTTATAAAAACATTTTCCCAAGAACGGGGAGGGAGGCTACGTCATACCGCGAGTTTGTCCGCGGATTCCGATTATCGAACGGCTGACTTGCTGATTGAGTTAAGCAAGTGCCGCACAATCGTGTTGAGAAGTTACGATTGTGACACCGCACGCGCCATGCGTCTGCGTGGGGCGTGCGCGCAGGGGGCCGCGCGCGCCGCAAGCCCATGCGTCTGCGTGGGGCGTGCGCGCATGGGGCCGCGCGCGCCTTGCGTCTGCTGGAGTTTGTGGGGCGCGCGCAAGGTGCCCACGATAGAGGTTCTTGGCGCTGTCTTGTGCCCACTCGGTGCGCACGCCGTACGCCCATCGTGCCCACCCAACGCCCACCATGCACGCCCCATGCGCACCTACGGCCGCAATGCCCACTCAACACACAAAAGTGATGCCAAACCTATCTTCTAGTGCTTGGATTGTTATGAAATTTTTTCTGGGAGCTAAACAATGTAAACAAAGGATGTCCTCCAAAAATTAGAATTTTTGGAAACGTT
>NC_066866.1:25146857-25156857 GCF_025177605.1 Cucumis melo | reverse complement strand
GATCTGACAAGTGACTCTCAAGATGCGAGGCGTAATCAAAGTTCCTCACCAAGAAGGAACAGGGATAGTCGCCCGAGCTCTCCCAAAGCTGTCGGGGGAGACAAACGTTCTGGTAAGGACCGCAAACCTTACCAGTCAACCACCGAAAATACATGGCGAAGGCCGAATGATCGAAGCCCAAACAAGCGTCCCCTCAGTTGTTTCATATGTCAGGGGCCCCATTTGGCAAGAGAATGCCCGAACAAAGTCGACTTCCATGCGTTTCAGGCCTCCTTAATTGCGGATTCAGACGATAAGTCAAATCAAGTCGAGGATGAAGCGGGCCTGATAGGTGGGGGCGAGAAGACCCGGATAGGGGCCATAAAATACATGTCCTCTCTCCAGAAAAAGTCAGGGGAGAGCCACGTGCCATCGAAAGGGGGCTTACTGTATGTTGACACCTGGATCAACCAAAAGCAGACTAAGAGCACAATGGTTGATTCTGGTGCAACCCACAACTTTATTACAGAAGCAGAAGCCAGGCGTCTAGGGCTCCGTTGGGAGAGGGATTCAGGAAAGATGAAAGCCGTGAATTCCATTGCCCTACCTATCGTCGGATTGGTGAAGCGAACGACGATAAAGTTGGGAGGATGGAGAGGCCCCGTAGACTTTGTGGTTGTAAAGATGGACGACTTCGATGTAGTGCTGGGAATGGAGTTCCTCCTCGAACATCAAGTCATTCCAATGCCGTCAGCCAAATGTCTAGCGATCACCGGATCCTTCCCCACAGTAGTGCAAGCAGATATTCGGCAGCCTAACGGGTTCAGAACGATATCGGCCATGCAACTAGACGGGAGTCGTGCCCAAGAGGAACCACCATCTGTGGAGATCCTGCTTGGGGTGTTGGAAAAGCCGGGGGAGACAGTCCCCAAGGACACTCTGTGTGTCCCAGAGAAGCGCCATGGTGTGATGCCAAGTAGTTGGCCCAAGTCCTCGTCGAGGCGAAGGAGGACCGACCATGGGAAAGAGCCGCCATCAGAGGCAAAAGCGCATGCGAAGAATGCTTATCGCATGGCGCCGCCGGAGTTGACCAAACTTCGGGAACCATCAGAGACGTTGTTGAGTACAGGGTGCAGTATACCTGTACAAGCTCCGTATGGAGCCCGCGTCCTTTCCCTGATGAAGAAGGACAGAAGCCCACGACTGTGTGTTGACCGTCGTACCCAGAGTAAGCTCACGGTCCGGCGTAAAAGTCCACTCCCCATGCTCACGAGGCGGGTGGACTGCCGACGTGGAGTGAAGCATCGCCCAAAATCAGACGACCGACCGAGGCAATGTCGAGTAAGAACAACGAAGGCAAAGGGACTCGAGAAAAGTTGTGTCACTAGGCATGAAGCATACGAGTTCCCCGTGGCACCGCTGGGTCTTACTGATGCCAAGGGAGGAAAATGTTGTTTTGTGCAGGGACAGGTGAGCGCGCTGATTCATGTGGGGGAGCCCCACCATGGTGGGTCGTCGAGAGAAGAAGACCCTCAGTGGAGCAAGAACCTCGAGTGTCGGGTCGCCTTCCATGGTTCGAAGCAAACCACGATCGAGGGGCCAAGTCTTGGGGTCGTTGATGCGACCAAGACTCCTGAAGTCGAAGCCGAGCAACTTAGCTGTGCGCTCGAAGAATACCTGCATCATTGTGTTGATGGCAGACAAAGGAATTGGGTTCAACGGTCGAAGGTAGCCCAATTCGGTCATAGTGCTCAGACAGACTCGCCGAGCAAGAGAAGTCCGTTTGAGATTGAAGATAAGAGGCATTCTGCATTGCCGCCCGTCGCTGATGGCCCTTGTCTAAGGGACCGCCCTCAAGTCCACCGAGTCAAAGAAGAATGTGAACAGATGGCCAACATCGCTCGAGTGTGCCTAGAAGAAGCTTCAAGGCCGATGGAGGAGAGGGGAGATCAAAGGCGATGCCCTCTCGAGTTCGAGGGGATGACCAAGCTTCCAATTGACGGTGCAACAACGCCGTACGATCATCTGTCAACCTGGACCTGGAGGAAGACAGAGAAGTCGAGCAAGCCCTTGCTGACAGAGTAAGGATTAGTAGAAGGCCCACGAGGGAGGTACATAAATTCCTGGTGCAGCGGAAGAAGCCCCTCGTGGAGGTAACCAATGGAAGACCTTTCGAAGATTTTGAAGCGTGGACGCAGAAGACCGAAGAGCTCCAGCTTCGCCAGTTGACGAGGACGTCAACCGTTTAAGAGGGGGAGAATGTCAGGGGCATAATTGTCCAACGTATTATTTACCGTTGGTCGTATGCCCGAATACCCCCAAATCACTTTATCTTTATGTCTTGAAAGTAGTTTAGGTTAATTCTTTCGTTTAGGTGTCGCCGAGTCACAGTGTGACATTTCGGCTTTTTCATATGCAAGCCTGCCAAGGCCAAAATTCTCAATATGTACTATAGGGGGTACATGAACAGTCCGACCCCCGCCCAAGCCTTGTCGCACTCTTTGCATGCTGAGTTATTTTCCTTGCAATTGACAGTCTTCAATGCTTTCTTTATGACGTTTTCAACTATTTACTTTCTCTCTCCCGTTTTATAAAAACATTTTCCCAAGAACGGGGAGGGAGGCTACGTCATACCGCGAGTTTGTCCGCGGATTCCGATTATCGAACGCTGACTTGCTGATTGAGTTAAGCAAGTGCCGCACAATCGTGTTGAGAAGTTACGATTGTGACACGCGGCAGCGTGTGGATCCGTCTAAGGGGCGTGCGTGCTTGGCTTGTAAGTGGCAGATGATCCTTGTTGCCATGATCCATCGAGATTCAGCTCGACACTACCCACACACAACTCATTTATTTCTTCCAATTGCCATGGAGGTTATATCTTATGTAGAAGGACGAAAAACACAAGTGTTAGTGAGGGGTTGGCCTTGGACTAGAAAACAAGTTGAAGCAAATCATCTTTGAATGCCCAAGTATAAGATAGGGTGCTCGTGTGCAAGTCAAGGCCCAAGGCCGAGGCCTTGGAGTACAAAGCAGGGCCATGGGCGCGCGCGCCGTGCGTCAGTGGGCGTCTGTGGGTCGCCCGCTGCATGCCCGTGTGTCTGCGGGGGGCGTGCGCGCAGGGTGCGGCGCGCGCCGCAAGCCCATGCGACTGCAGTGGGGCGTGCGCGTAGGGTGCCGCGTGTCACAATCGTAACTTCTCGACACGATTGTGCGGCACTTGCTTAGCTCAATCAGCAAGTCAGCCGTTCGAAAATCGGAACCCGCGGTCAAACTCGCGGTATGACGTAGCCTCCCTTCCCGTTCTTGAAAAAATGTTTTTATAAAACGGGAGAGAGAAAGTAAATAGTTGAAAACGTCATAAAGAAAGCATTGAAGACTGTCAATTGCAAGGAAAATAACTCAACATGCAAAGAGTGCGACAAGGCTTGGGCGGGGGTCGGACTTAGTCATGTACCCCCTATAGTACATATTGAGAATTTTGGCCTTGGCAGGCTTGCATATGAAAAAGCCGAAATGTCACACTATGACTCGGCGACACCTAAACGAAAGAATTAACCTAAACTATTTTCAAGACATAAAGATAAAGTGATTTGGGGGTATTCGGGCATACGACCATCGGTAAATAATACCATGGACAATTATGCCCTTGACATTCTCCCCCACCTAAATGGTTGACGTCCCCGTCAACTGGCGAAGCTTGAAATCTTCTATCTTCTGCCTCCACGCTTCAAGATCTTCGACACGTTCCCAGCTGGTCTCCTCCACTTTACCAGATACTCGTGGATCCTTCGTGCGGGTCTTCTGCCCCTCCTTACTCGCTCGGCCAGAATTTCTTCAACATCTTTGTCTTCCTTCTGACTAAGGTCGATAATTGGGCGAGTTACGACATTCCGCTGCAGGTCTTCTGTGTCTTGGTGGTACGGCTTCAGGTTGCTAACATGAATTACTGGGTAGATCTTCATCCATGTGGGCAACGCTACTCTGTAAGAAGTATTCCCTACCTTTTTCAGCACTTCAACTGGCCCTTCGTACTTCCTGACGAGACGTTGGTCTTTGCGTCCTCGAAACCTGACTTGCTCTGGTCGTAGTTTGATGAGTACCTGGTCTCCTGCTCGAAACTCAAGGGGTCGTCGCTTCTTATCTGCCCACTTCTTCATCCGCTTCGATGCTTTTTCTAAGTACGCTCGGGCGATGTCGTTTGTCTGTCTCCACTCCTTCGTGAAATTGAGGGCTTGAGGGTTCTTCCCTGCAAAAGGATGATCAACAAGGTGTGGCAGTACTGGTTGCCTCCCAGAAACAATCTCAAATGGACTTCTCCCTGTAGATGAACTTGTCTGAGCGTTGAAACAGAATTGTGCTACGTCCAACAGCTGGACCCAATTCTTTTGCCTTGCGTTTACAAAATGGCGCAAGTATTCCTCGAGCATGCTGTTGAATCGCTCAGTCTGGCCGTCAGTTTGGGGATGGTAGCTTGATGATATGTTCAGACTCGTCCCCAAGAAGGAAAATAACTCCGTCCAGAAGGAGCCAATGAATCTACCATCTCTGTCGCTCACTATACTTGTCGGAACTCCCCACAATTTAACAACGTGCTTAAAGAACAATTGAGCTGTTGTTTCTGCTGAACACTGCTTGGTGGCGGGGATGAAGGTGGCGTACTTTGAAAAACGATCAATGATGACTAAAATGGCTTCAAAGTCGCCTACCTTAGGGAGATGGGTGATGAAGTCCATAGAGACGCTCTCCCAAGGTCTTGTTGGAACCGGTAGAGGGTCAAGAAGTCCAGCAACCTTCACTTTCTCTACCTTATCTTGTTGGCAAATGAGACACGTCTTAGTGTACTGCATGACATCATCTCTCATATTCGGCCAAAAGTAACCCTTCTTCAACAGGGCGTACGTCCGCTGCCATCCGGGATGGCCAGCCCATAGAGTGTCGTGACACTCGTACAACAATTTCTTCCTTAAGCCCCCTGCTCTTGGAACATATAGTCGGTTGCCCTTTGTGACTAACAAGTCTTCCTCGACCCAAAACTGTCGTGTCTTGCCCGCCTTCGCTAGATTCATGACATTCTGAGCGGCATGATCCTTCTGTAGGAACTCTCTCAGGGTGTCTCTGACCGACCCACCAATCTCGCTCCCCTGGAGGTGAGCTAACAGGCATATGGCTGCATGTTCTTGTTTTCGACTTAGGGCATCCGCAGCCTGGTTGCTTGACCCCTTCTTGTGTTCAAATTCGAAGTCGAACTCGGCCAGAAATTCCTGCCATCTTGCTTGTTTCGAAGTCAACTTTGGCTGGGTAAAGAAGTGGCAAGTTGCACTGTTGTCCGTCTTCACTACAAACGACGACCCTAGTAGGTATTGTCTCCATGCCCTCAAACAATGTACTACTGCGAGCATTTCTTTTTCGGACACAGTATACCTCCTTTCTGCTGCATTCAATTTTCGACTTTCGTATGCGATCGGGTGCCCATTCTGTAGGAGCACACCCCCCAACGCATAATCAGACGCATCTGTCTCGACTTCAAATGGTTTGGTCACATCCGCAATCCCTAGAAGTGGCCCCTCCATCAAAGCTTGCTTTAGGCCGTCGAAGGCGGTTTGACACTCGGGATCCCAATTCCAGTGAACGTCTTTTTTCAGTAGCTCAGTCAGCGGGCTTGCTCGTTTCGAGAATCCCTCGACAAATCGACGATAGTAATTTGCCAACCCGAGGAAGGAGCGTAACTCTGAGACTGACTTCGGCATTGCCCAGTCGCGTATCGCAGCAATCTTCCCTTCTTCCATTCCAATTCGGCCACACTCTATCACATGGCCCAAGAAGTTTATCCGCTCTTGTGCAAAAGAGCATTTTTCTCTTTTGACGTACAGTTGATTCTCCTTCAATTTCTGAAAAACCTTTTGTAGATGGTCCCTATGTTCCTCCATGGTCGTACTATAGACCACTATATCATCCAGGTAGACTACTACGAATTTATCGAGATATTCGTGGAAGACTTGGTTCATCAACGTGCAGAAGGTGGCAGGGGCATTGGTGAGACCAAATGGCATTACGAGGAATTCGAACGCACCATATCGGGTGACACAGGTTGTCTTCGGTTCATCTCCCTCTGCAATTCTCACTTGGTAGTATCCCGACCGCAAGTCTAACTTTGAAAAATACTTTGCCCCATGTAAGCGGTCGAACAAGTCAGTAATTATGGGAAGTGGATACTTGTTACGGACTGTGAGCTTATTTAGGGCGCGATAATCAATGCACAGTCGTAAACTCCCATCTTTCTTCCTTTGGAAAAGAACTGGGGCCCCATACGGAGCTTTTGCAGGCCTGATAAACCCTGCATTCAGTAGTTCATCTAACTGTTTCCGAAGTTCAGCTAACTCCGGAGGCGCCATACGATAAGCATTCTTCGCAGGCGGTTTTGCTCCAGGCACTAACTCGATCTCATGATCAATCATTCTCCGAGGTGGCAAAGACTTGGGCAAACTATCGGGCATCACATCACGGTATTTCTCTAGCACGCGCATGATCTCCTTAGGGACTGTCTCCCCTGAGTTCTCTGATGATTTGAGTGGGATGGCCATAAATGTTGGTTCGTCTCGAGAGAGACCCTTCTTTAACTGCATGGCCGAGATCATTTTCAATCCATCTGGTTGACGTAGGTCAGTCTGTACAACCGAGGGTGTAGGTCCAGTGATCACCAAGCATTTGGCCAAAGGCATTGTGATTACCTGGTGTTCAAGTAGGAACTCCATTCCCAGTACCACATCAAAGTCGTCCATTTTTACCACTACAAAGTCTACGAGACCACTCCATCCTCCTAATCTTATCATCGTTCGTTTCACTAGTCCGATGATAGGTAGGGCAGCAGAATTCACGGCTTTCATTCTTCCAGCATCTTTCTCCCAGCGGAGATTTAGACGTTTAGCTTCTACTTCTGTGATGAAATTGTGGGTGGCACCGGAGTCAACCATAGTGCTTTTGGTTGGCTTTTGATTGATCCAGGTGTCAACGTACATTAAGCCCCTTTCCACTGGCGTGTTCGTCTCTCCCACCTTTTTCTGGAGAGATGACAGAAATTTCAAGGCCCCCATTCGAGGGTTATCAACTTCTTCTGTCTGGTTGGCTTCTCCCTCGGTCTGACTTTGTTGATTGTCTGAATCTGAGGTTAGAGATGCCTGGAATGCATTGAAAGCAGTTTTGTTCGGGCATTCCCTGGCCATGTGTGGTCCCTTACATATGAAGCAACTAAGAGGACGATTGGACAGATTCTGGTTACTTGATCCTCGCCAAGAGTTTCCAGTATTCGATTGATGGGATCTACGATCTCCACTAAAGCGTCTGTCCCCTCCTGTAGTTTTAGGAGAACTTGGGCGGTTGTTCCTACTTCCTCCAGATGAGGAACTTGGATGACGTCTTGTATCTTGAGGGTCGTTAGACAGGTCAAACAGCCGTTCGGCTGCAGCGTACGCGGACGTGAGGTCTTGAACTCTTTGTTCATATAGCTTTGTCTTCGCCCACGGCTTCAATCCTTCGACAAAACAGAAAACTTTGTCTTTCTCGGACATATCGCGTATATCCAACATCAGTCCCGCGAACTGCTTCACATACTCCCGAATACTACCGGTGTGTTTCAGCTCGCGTAACTTCCGTCGAGCCAAGATCTCGACATTTTCAGGGAAGAATTGTGAGCGAAGCTCTCTCTTCAAAGCGTCCCAAGTATCTATTGTGCAACGTCCCTCCTGGATGTCAACAAATCGGGACCTCCACCATAACTTGGCATCCTCAGACAGATGCATCGTCGCCAACGTGACTTTGGCTTCCTCTGTAACCGTGTTTGTGGCCCTGAAGTACTGTTCCAGGTCAAAGATATAGTTTTCCAGGGCCTTCGCGTCTCTTGCCCCACAGAAGGGCTTTGGTTCCGGTATCTTCACTCTACTAACCGGAATGGCTCCCCCAGCGGGAGCTTGATTTGCCATTGCTCGCATTGTGAGGCTCAATCTCGCATTCACATCTGCGATTTTATTTCTGACGACATCGAGGGTAGCTCGGAAGTCCTCTGACATGCCGTTTATCATCTCTAACAGCGTCTTTTGAGAGCTATCCAGCTCTTGAACACGCTCTTCAATATGGGCAACAGAGCCCGTCGAACTGTCTCCACGCTCGTAGTTGACAGTTCTTCCGATTTTACAGTTGTTTCCAGGGCGTCGACCCTTGTCATCAACTCTTGTATCGGAAACCCTTCGACACGGCCAGCTACCGCATCGATCGTATTAGTTTTCTCGGAAATTTCTTCGAGACGAGACTCCAAGTAGCGGATGGAGTCGGGAACTTCGACTAGGTAGAGCATCTGTTCTTCGAGCTCTACTAGTCGATCTTTCTGGGCCTTGCCCGATGGATTCGACGACGACATGTTTCGGTCTTGTCGTCAATTAGCCAACCTGGCTCTGATACCACTTGTCACAATCGTAACTTCTCGACACGATTGTGCGGCACTTGCTTAGCTCAATCAGCAAGTCAGCCGTTCGAAAATCGGAACCCGCGGTCAAACTCGCGGTATGACGTAGCCTCCCTTCCCGTTCTTGAAAAAATGTTTTTATAAAACGGGAGAGAGAAAGTAAATAGTTGAAAACGTCATAAAGAAAGCATTGAAGACTGTCAATTGCAAGGAAAATAACTCAACATGCAAAGAGTGCGACAAGGCTTGGGCGGGGGTCGGACTTAGTCATGTACCCCCTATAGTACATATTGAGAATTTTGGCCTTGGCAGGCTTGCATATGAAAAAGCCGAAATGTCACACTATGACTCGGCGACACCTAAACGAAAGAATTAACCTAAACTATTTTCAAGACATAAAGATAAAGTGATTTGGGGGTATTCGGGCATACGACCATCGGTAAATAATACCATGGACAATTATGCCCTTGACACCGCGCACGCGATGCTTGTGCGAGCGTGGGGATCCGTCTAAGGGGCGTGCGTGCTTGGCTTGTAAGTGGCAGATGAGCCTTGTTGCCATGATCCACCGAGATTCATCTCGACCCTACCCACACACAACTCATTTATTTCTTCCAATTTCCGTGGAGGTTATATCTTATGTAAAAGGACGAAAAACATAAGTGTTAGTGAGGGGTTGGCCTTAGACTAGAAAACAAGTATAAATGTTAGTGAAGCAAATAATCTTTGAATGCCCAAGTATAAGATAGGGTGCTCGTGTGCAAGTCAAGGCCCAAGGCCAAGGCCGAGGCCTTGGAGTACAAATCACGCACATGGACGCGCGCGCCGTGCGTTAGTGGGCGTGTGTGGGTCGCGCGCTGCATGCCCGTGCGTCTGCGGGGGGCGTGCGCGCAGGGGGCCGCGCGCGCCATGCGTCTACGGGCGTGTGTGGGGCGCGCGCCGCATGCCCGTGGCCGAGGCTTGCACACGAACGCCTACGGTGCATCACAAAAATAATTGAGAGGTTATTGTACCTCTTCCGTGCCCACCATGCGCCATGCCCTTCGGGCGTGTGTGGTGCGTGCGCGCAGAGTTCCAAGCGCGGCATGCGTCTGCGGGCGTGTGTCCCCGCGCCGCATGCCCAAGCGTCTGCGTGGGACGTGCGCGCAAGCCGCGCGCAGCATGCGTCTTTGTTGGGCGTGACCACCCACGTCTAGAATTCATGGAAAAAACTCCATGGAGGTTGTTGGAACAAACCCATGCCCCCACCGTAGGTGCCCACAGGCCCACCGAGCATGCAGCATGCGCGCCCCCATGCGCGCGAATGCGGCACGGCCATGGGCGGGCGCGCCGCATGGCCATGCGTCTGCGTGGGGCTTGCGCGCAGGGTGCCGCGCGCGCCATGCGTCTGCGTGGGGCGTGCGCGCAGGGGGCCGCGCGCGCCGCAAGCCCATGCGTCTGCGTGGGGCGTGCGCGCATGGGGCCGCGCGCGCCTTGCGTCTGCTGGAGTTTGTGGGGCGCGCGCAAGGTGCCCACGATAGAGGTTCTTGGCGCTGTCTTGTGCCCACTCGGTGCGCACGCCGTACG
>NC_066866.1:25126857-25131857 GCF_025177605.1 Cucumis melo | reverse complement strand
CGACGATAAAGTTGGGAGGATGGAGAGGCCCCGTAGACCTTGTGGTTGTGAAGATGGACGACTTTGATGTAGTGCTGGGAATGGAGTTCCTCCTTGAACATCAAGTCATTCCAATGCCGTCAGCCAAATGTCTAGCGATTACCGGATCCTTCCCCACGGTAGTGCAAGCAGATATTCGGCAGCCTAACGGGTTCAGAATGATATCGGCCATGCAACTAGACGAGAGGCGCGCCCAAGGGGAACCACCATCTGTGGAGATCCTGCCTGGGGCGTTGGAAAAGCCGGGGGAGACAGTCCCCAAGGACACTCTGTGTGTCCCAGAGAAGCGCCATGGTGTGATGCCAAGTAGTTGGCCCAAGTCCTCGTCGAGGCGAAGGAGGACCGACCATGGGAAAGAGCCGCCATCAGAGGCAAAAGCGCATGCGAAGAATGCTTATCGCATGGCGCCGCCGGAGTTGACCAAACTTCGGGAACCATCAGAGATGTTGTTGAATACAGGGTGTAGTATACCCGTACAAGCTCCGTATGGAGCCCGCGTCCTTTCCCTGAAGAAGAAGGACAGGAGCCCACAACAGAGTGGTGAGGAATACCCACGTGGAGTAAAGCATCTCCCAAAGTCAGACGGCCGACCGAAGCAATGTCGAGTAAGAACAACGGAGGCAAAGGGACTCGAGAAAAATTGTGTCACTAGGCATGAAGCATACGAGTTCCCCGTGGTGCCGTTGGGTCTTACTGATGCCAAGGGAGGAAAGTGTTATTCTGTGCAGGGCCAGGTGAGCGTGCTGAGTCATGTGGGAGAGTGCCACCAGGGTGGGTCGTCGAGAGGAGAAGACACTCAGTGGAGCGAGAACCTCGAGTGTCAGGTCGCCTTCAACGGTTCAAAGCAAGCCATGATCGAGGGGCCAAGTCTTGGGGTCGTCGAGGCGACCAAGACTCCTGAAGTCGAAGCCGAGCAACTCAGTTGTGTGCTCGCAGAACATCTGCATCATTGTGTTGATGGCAGACAAGAGGATTGGGTTCAACTGCTGAAGGTAACCCAATTCGGTTATAGTGCTCAGACCGACTCGCTGATCCAGAGAAGTCCGTTTGAGGTTGAAGATAAGAGGCATTCCGTATTGCCGCTCATCGCTGATGGCCCTTGTCTAGGGGACCGCCCTCAAGTCCACCGAGTTGGAGAAGAATGGGAGCAAATGGCCGACATAGCTCGAGTGTGCCTAGAAGAAGCTTCAAGGTCGGTGGAGGAAGAGGTAGATCGAGAGCGATGCCCTCTTGAGTCCGAGTGGAAGATCAAGTTCCCATTTAACGGCGCAGCAATGTCGTACGATCAACTGTCAACCTGGACCTGAAGGAAGACAGAGAAGTCGTGTGAGCCCTTGCTAACAGAGTAAGGGTGGATAGAAGGCCCACGAGGGAGGTACATAAATTCCTGGTGCAGCGGAAGAAGCCCCTGTGGAGGTAACCAGTGGAAGACCTGCCGAAGAATTTGAAGCGAGGATGCAGAAGACCGAAGAGCTCCAGCTTCGCCAGTTGACGAGGACGTCAACCGTTCGAGTGGGGGAGAATGTCAGGGGCATAATTGTCCAACGTATTATTTACCGTTGGTCATATGCCCGAATACTCCCAAATTACTTTATCTTTATGTCTTGAAAGTAGTTTAGGTTAATTCTTTCGTTTAGGTGTCGCCGAGTCATAGTGTGACATTTCGGCTTTTTCATATGCAAGCCTGCCAAGGCCAAAATTCTCAATATGTACTATAGGGGGTACATGAACAGTCCGACCCCCGCCCAAGCCTTGTCGCACTCTTTGCATGCTGAGTTATTTTCCTTGCAATTGACAGTCTTCAATGCTTTCTTTATGACGTTTTCAACTATTTACTTTCTCTCTCCCGTTTTATAAAAACATTTTCCCGAGAACGGGGAGGGAGGCTACGTCATACCGCGAGTTTGACCGCGGATTCCGATTTTCGAACGGCTGACTTGCTGATTGAGCTAAGCAAGTGCCGCACAATCGTGTTGAGAAGTTACGATTGTGACACGCGGCAGCGTGTGGATCCGTCTAAGGGGCGTGCGTGCTTGGCTTGTAAGTGGCAGATGATCCTTGTTGCCATGATCCATCGAGATTCAGCTCGACACTACCCACACACAACTCATTTATTTCTTCCAATTGCCATGGAGGTTATATCTTATGTAGAAGGACGAAAAACACAAGTGTTAGTGAGGGGTTGGCCTTGGACTAGAAAACAAGTTGAAGCAAATCATCTTTGAATGCCCAAGTATAAGATAGGGTGCTCGTGTGCAAGTCAAGGCCCAAGGCCGAGGCCTTGGAGTACAAAGCAGGGCCATGGGCGCGCGCGCCGTGCGTCAGTGGGCGTCTGTGGGTCGCCCGCTGCATGCCCGTGTGTCTGCGGGGGGCGTGCGCGCAGGGTGCGGCGCGCGCCGCAAGCCCATGCGACTGCAGTGGGGCGTGCGCGTAGGGTGCCGCGCACGCGATGCTTGTGCGAGCGTGGGTATCCGTCTAAGGGGCGTGCGTGCTTGGCTTGTAAGTGGCAGATGAGCCTTGTTGCCATGATCCACCGAGATTCATCTCGACCCTACCCACACACAACTCATTTATTTCTTCCAATTTCCGTGGAGGTTATATCTTATGTAAAAGGACGAAAAACATAAGTGTTAGTGAGGGGTTGGCCTTAGACTAGAAAACAAGTATAAATGTTAGTGAAGCAAATAATCTTTGAATGCCCAAGTATAAGATAGGGTGCTCGTGTGCAAGTCAAGGCCCAAGGCCAAGGCCGAGGCCTTGGAGTACAAATCACGCACATGGACGCGCGCGCCGTGCGTTAGTGGGCGTGTGTGGGTCGCGCGCTGCATGCCCGTGCGTCTGCGGGGGGCGTGCGCGCAGGGGGCCGCGCGCGCCATGCGTCTACGGGCGTGTGTGGGGCGCGCGCCGCATGCCCGTGGCCGAGGCTTGCACACGAACGCCTACGGTGCATCACAAAAATAATTGAGAGGTTATTGTACCTCTTCCGTGCCCACCATGCGCCATGCCCTTCGGGCGTGTGTGGTGCGTGCGCGCAGAGTTCCAAGCGCGGCATGCGTCTGCGGGCGTGTGTCCCCGCGCCGCATGCCCAAGCGTCTGCGTGGGACGTGCGCGCAAGCCGCGCGCAGCATGCGTCTTTGTTGGGCGTGACCACCCACGTCTAGAATTCATGGAAAAAACTCCATGGAGGTTGTTGGAACAAACCCATGCCCCCACCGTAGGTGCCCACAGGCCCACCGAGCATGCAGCATGCGCGCCCCCATGCGCACGAATGCGGCACGGCCATGGGCGGGCGCGCCGCATGGCCATGCGTCTGCGTGGGGCTTGCGCGCAGGGTGCCGCGCGCGCCATGCGTCTGCGTGGGTCGTGCGCGCAGGTTGCCGCGCGAGCCATGCGTCTGCGTGGGGCGTGCGCGCAGGGGGCCGCGCGCGCCGCAAGCCCATGCGTCTGCGTGGGGCGTGCGCGCATGGGGCCGCGCGCGCCTTGCGTCTGCTGGAGTTTGTGGGGCGCGCGCAAGGTGCCCACGATAGAGGTTCTTGGCGCTGTCTTGTGCCCACTCGGTGCGCACGCCGTACGCCCATCGTGCCCACCCAACGCCCACCATGCACGCCCCATGCGCACCTACGGCCGCAATGCCCACTCAACACACATAAGTGATGCCAAACCTATCTTCTAGTACTTGGATTGTTATGAAATTTTTTCTGGGAGCTAAACAATGTAAACAAAGGATGTCCTCCAAAAATTAGAATTTTTGGAAACGTTTTACTATTTTTAAATTTTTTTTAGTTTTTTAACAATAAAAATTCATAAAATATTATTGGTTGGTTCAAAAATTATGAAACTTGTTTTCCACACTCATTTGAATGTCTAAAACATAATACAATCAAGTCCCGGTCATAATAATAACACAATCAAAAGTTATGGCATGGTGTGACATTTCGGCTTTTTCATATGCAAGCCTGCCAGACCCAAAAAAGCCAGAATGTACTATATAGGGGGGCGACCTGCCTGCATGGGCGGGGCGCGGGGGTACCCCTATGCCGCGGCGCCGACCCTTCAAGCACATTGCGCCCATCATGGGCACATATGCTTGGGGGGTCGGCGCCGGCGGAGTGCCACCTCCGGCCGCCGGCGGCGAGTGAGAGTGGGTGTCGAGTTGATGCTCGGATGGGCTTTGCGCGGACAATGCTTGCACCTCGGTGTGGGCGTGCACTCCAAGCGGGCTTGTTCGTGAGGAGACGAGATAACTTGCGATTGCTTTGTGCTTGGTAGACGAAGGGTTCGGCCGGATTGCCACATCCGACCGTCGGGCAAGGAGTGAGAGCGGGATGGGCGTGCTTGGACAATGCTTGCACCTCGGTGTGGGCGTGCACTCCAAGTGTGCTTGTCTTGGCGATTGCTTCGTGCTTGGCGGAGGGGTTTGGCCATAACGATGGGCTTGTCCGTCGGGCAGGGAGTGAGAGTGGGTGTCGAGTTGATGCTCGGATGGGCTTGCGCGGACAATGCTTGCACCTCGGTGTGGGCATGCACTCCAAGCGGGCTTGTTCGTGAAGATACGAGATGTCTTGCGATTGCTTTGTGCTCGGTGGATGGGTTTCGTCGGAGTGCCACGTCCGACCGTTGGGCGGGGAGTGAGAGCGGGTGTCGAGTTGATGCTCGGATGGGCTTGCGCGGACAATGCTTGCACCTCGGTGTAGGCGTGCACTCCAAGCGGGTTTGTTCGTGAAGATACGAGATGCCTTGCAATTGCTTCTTGCTTGGTGGAAGGGTTTGGTCAAAATCGATGGAATGTCGGGCCCCTACGTCGGGCAAGGAGTGAGAGCGGGATGTCAAATTGACATTCTTGGATGGGTTTTGCTTGGACAATGCTTGCACCTCGGTGTGGGCGTGCACTCCAAGTGGGCTTGTCTTGCGATTGCTTCGTGCTTGGTGGAGGGGTTTGGCCATAACGATGGGCTTGTCCA